>NW_026059177.1:0-11383 GCF_023721935.1 Panthera uncia | reverse complement strand
TAAATTAGGTTTGTATTTCGAATCCTTAATAATCTTGAGGTGCAGAGCAAGGCCCCCTCACTCACCAGGAATGTGCCCATGAAGCAAGGCAGGGGGAGACCTGGAAGGGCCAACCGTGGTGGGGGAGGGTCAGAGCTCATCCACGGCCTGAAGCATCGTCCCTCCTGTCATGGCTGAGCCTCGTCAGCTCCACCAGCTAGGGCTGAGCTTGACCACGCCACAAAAAGCAACTTTTTGCCTATGACTGTTGGAAGCCGGAGCAGAAGCTTCTGCACCAGCCGGAAGCCCTCACCAGCCTGTGGTGGCAGCTGAGAAGCGCCTTCACCAGGAGCGTCTCACGCGGAGCCTGGCAGCTACGGCACACCTTTCAGCTGTGTCCCCTCCTTGCCCACACGCACCCACTCCGTGCCCGAGCTTCTCTGCACAAGCCGTTCTTCCTCCGTGGCCCATGGGCAAGTACCGCCATGGGCCACAGAGCCTTGTTCCGTCACCATCGAGCCTTTTCTCCCTTTGCTAGCGAAGAGCACGGGGTAGAGAACTGGGGTGCGAAGGCAGTCCCCATCCTTTTTACCCAACAGCACTGCCTCCCCACAGGGAGGGGGTCGTGGCTACCTACGGAATAGAACAGGAGGCGAACGTGGCATGGCGGCAGGAGGTGGTGATGGTGCAGGTGGATGGACAGAAAGCAGGTCAGGGAAAGAGAGGAGTGCCGTGCTCGGTGAGGAGTGACACCGCCATTGCTCCTAGAGCCATCTGATGGCCTTGGGGCTAGAATGCGTCCGTCTGGCACTGAATGGTGCTGCCCATCTGCTCACGACCTCGTCCTGTGCAACTCAAGGGGATCAGAGACTTTGCCTCAGCCACGTGGAAACATGGGTTCGGAAGCTTGTGGCATGCAAGACGTTGGTTGAAGTCCAATCTGAGATTTAATAGTCTGCGTTTCCTGTCTGCCGCTACTTCATTTGATGTTAATGGAATCTGTAATCCGTAGGAGAATTCATGTAGAAACATTTTCTGTGTGGAAATATTTTCAGAATATTTTATTGTTACGGTGAGTAAAAGGATGTGAGGAGTTTTGTGGAGCAAATCAAATTATTTCAGCTCAAACTCAAAAACTTTTCAGGGCTGCATTGTCTTGTGCTAAGAACATCCTTCCAAGAAAGGGGAAACTTTCTTAAACTTCTCCTTAGAACAGATGTTTCTTAAGTGTGTCTGTCTTAGACCTTTAAGAAGATTCACCCGCTGGGTGCTGTATGGATCCTATTGAATAATAGACTCCATTGTAAGGGATTTCTTGACAAGGACTCCAGGATCAGCATTTGTAACGGGCCTCCAGGGTTTTAATATTTCCATCTTATAAGTAACAAAGGTCACGTGTAGCACAGTGGGGACATGTTGTTAGTTCCCTTTCATGGCCACTAAGCTGGGAACAAAATGAGAGTTCCTGACCCTTCTTCCTGTGTTCTCTCATCCTCTGTCTTGGCTGGCAGGAACTCAGTGAAAGTGAGGCAGAGAAACTTGAGCGATTATTCTAAGGTCACCCAACAACTCCCATGGGAGCAAGAATGGGGGTCCTTGAGTGTTGGTTGATCAGATCGTGAGCCCTTTGGGCCCCAGACACGGTTGTCCCGCTCTCCCTGTAGCACTGAGCCACATCACAAGTGGCAGCTTCTCGGAACACATTACTTAATTTGATTTCCATCCGGGGCTGCTCTTCTCCCTGCAGCCGATTGCCTTTGAGCGTAGAAAGTGTAGTTTAGAGATGGAGAACAGAAAGCATAGTATGAACCAGGAGCTTGTTGGAAACACACGTTTATTCTAAAGGGAAACACGAACACGTTTCTGCAAGAAGCCGTAGCTGTCAGGGTGAGCTCTGATGCTGTGCTTAGCATTGGCTAAGAAGTACTTCGTGTGCTAAGTTATTAATCATAGCGTCAAGCTCAATTCTATAGGAATCTTTTTATCTACTTTTCTCTCCGAATATATCAAATTATGATCAAAGCTTTTCTCTTTATTAGATTCACGATTGACTGATTTCGTTTTTGGCAACTGCTATTCTAGATCCTGTTAAATGCCATCCATAAATTGTGATAACGATTGTACCAAAACATGTCAAGTTTATAGAACGGAGATACTCTGTTGGGCGCATTATCGTGCTACATTATAGATCTCTCCGGAGCCAGGTGTACAAGTAACAAATAGTGAAAAGCTTCAAGTATGAAAAATACATACCAACTAACTGTCCATTCGTAAGAACGCTCTACTCACTTCCCCCACGACCACCACTAGCTCAGATACACAAATCAAGTTGATCCCGTGCCTTGATTCATGGTACAGGCGTCGTTGCTTGTATTTTATTTCCTTTAGTCCCACTCCTGTGACCCTCCTCCTGCATACGCACCCACACCGGCATCCAAGTATGTCCTTCCCTTCCACTCAGTTATTTAAATTGTGTTTTTTTGTGTGTGTTCTTGAATTTACGTGTATGGATTTGGGCTCTGAGTCTCTTGTTACTTTTCACTCATTACTATGCTTATGGTGTCTTCGTTGCCGTGTATAAGATGTGCTTCGTTGTTTCGTGCTGCTGCAGAGATTTCCATCTTCTGAATGTGCCAGAATTTATGCATCCATTCTCCTAGTGATGGACACCTATTCTGCCTCCAAGTCTTTGCTTGTAAAGCCAGTGCTACATAAGGGTGCCCAGCTTGCTACTTGTTCTCCGGGGCTTACGCTGAAGCACCAGGGGAGGAAGTGCCCAGGGTTAGTGGATGGTTAGCATCTTGACGGTAAAAATTAGTGCCACTGGGGTCATATGGAACTTTCAGGGCTGTGAAGTGCACACATTTTGCATAGAAGATGACATTGGACAGTGCAGCTGAGATTCCTATTAATTGCGAGCCGCACCGTCTGAAGATTCTATTTTCGTGGCGTCCCTTCCCTTTTCTCCTGATGACTCCGCAGGTGCTGTCACTCCCTGCCAGCTTCCCCGGGAGGGAGCCAGCCTGAGCCAGCCTGAGTTATCCGAGGAGTGGGCAAAAAGTAGCACCTCGATTTCTATTTAAAGAAATTAATTATTTCATCATGGAGCAGATACTTAAGTGGTTTTTTTCAAATGTTAAATAGTCTCTTTGTTTTTCTTCGTCTCCACGCATCAGAAATTAAAGTTAACTTTTTGTTCCTGTTGCATTTTGACCTTGCTCTACAATAGCCGTGCCTGGAATATATCCGTCTACAGAGTAAATACAGCCTCATGTGCCACAGGAAATTATGATTTATCCTTTACGTGTCTTGTTCATCTTGGTGCCCTAAGCCCCAGAGTCAGAGTCTGATGCCGAAAAAGAAAAAGAGGTTTGGGACCAACGTTTGATGAATTCCATCGTTATATTTGGAAACTTGGCCAGCACCCGCCCACTCAGAAACTCAGAAGATCAAATCGCAGCCCGCGTGGGCTCCAGGAGGGCCCCCAGATGGTAAAGGGGCGAGAGAATCGTCCAGTTCGGCCGGTCTGAGGAGGGATCGGTGGGACGAAAGCTGCCCCGCGGGGATGGCCCTCCTCTCCTGCGACCAGCCCATCGCCCATTTCCGGTCTCGGCCCGCGCCACCCCGCACCCCTCACCCCGTCCCCGGAGGACCTGCGGGCCTGGCTGGCCCTCCCTCCAGGGCCCTCTCCCCGGTACCGGTACCGTCGCTGTACCTGCTTCACCGCCATAGCAGTCCACTTCCTTGACCCCTGCCCAGCAGTGAGCTGTCTGCCCCCCGACTCCGGCCATCACCCCACAGCTGCGCCCTGACCTTGCCCGTGCGTCTGGCACCTGACAGGCCGCAGTTTACAGTCATCACTGACCTCGGGCGTGTTTTCTCGGCCTGTCCTCTCTTCCTCTCTGCTGGGCGACGGCTGCAGGCCTGCTCATTGCCCAGTCCTCCCGTGTCTCCCTGCCCTGCCCCCTCTCAGCTGCTGGCCCTGCACCTACACAAGCCTTTGACCTTCTCTCCTGCCTGCGGAGCGGAGCGGCTGAGCGGCCGTGAGTCCCTTGCCGGGGCTCCACGGACCCTTCCCTCCCCCCACCTCCCCTCGCACGCTCTCCAGCACAGGCTGCAGCGCCCTCCCTGCTCCGCCCTCCACGCCCATCCCCCTAGGTTGTGATTGCCTTCTTTCTGGACCTCACCCCCTTCTCTTGAAACAGCACTCCTTCAGGACAAAAGCCCGGGCTCACGGCCTCCACGTAGCCTTCTTGCGTTTTCCCTTCAGCCGTCACCCCACCAAAACGCCGCTTCTCGGGGTCACCAGGGACCAGCATAGCATCGCTGCCGCGGCCGTTCCTCAGGCCTCGCCCGCCTGACTCCCCTCCCCTGCGAACACTCACACCACCTGCTTTTCCTGCGGCCTTTCTGGCCGCTCTTCCCAGTGCTTCTTCCTCCCTCTCTGCGTCCTGCTCTCCTCTCCTCCTCGCCTGCGTGTGCATTTGTGTGCGATGGGCCTGGTGTGTGCACGTATGCTTGCCTGTGTGCGTGTGCACGTGCCTGTGCCTGCACCCGGGCCCCTGTGTCTGACCCCTCAGCCCTCTGAGGCCGGGCTGCCTCGGGCCGTCTTTGCACCCCTCTTCTCGTCTGCATTCATCCCTCAGGCGACCTCTTCTCGGTGACAAGTGCTGTTTAGATGCCTTGGGACCTCAAATTTTTAGTCACAGCTCTGTAAACAAAAGTTCCTGTTTGACTCCTTCGCTAGGGTTAGGCGTCCCAAGATCAGTATTTCCCAGGATAAGCTCTTGTCCCCGGAGCTACCGTTCCTGTAGGCTTTTCTGTCAGAGGCAAGGCAAACTTCATCCTTCCAGGGGCTTAGGCCTGAAACCTCATGTTCCCCAGCGCTCCCCTTCCTCGTGCCCCGTCCGTCTGCAGGCAGATCCGTCCGGCCCCAACCTCGGAGCCAGAGCACCGCTCCCTGCCCCGCTGCCACCCGTTTGGCACAGGCCCCCACCATCCTTCACCTCCGTTATCACGCGATCCCCTAACTGGCCCCTGCTTCTACCCTAGTCTCAACATGGGGTTGTGGTGTGTTAATCGCTTTACCCAGGCCGTGTTACTCCTCCGCCCAGAAACCTCCAACAGGCGTCCATCCCGTTCGCTGGAAAAGCCTGTGACCTCACAGTGACTCATGAGGCACCCCAGGGTCCGGCCCCATGTTCACCTCTCTCTCATTCTCCACTTGGGACACACCGGCCCTCCGCCTCGCCTTCGGATGAACAGCCCACCAGGCTTTCGCCCTTGCTTTGCCCTCTAACTCAAGTGCTTTCGCCACCGAGGGCAGCATGTCCAGCTTCTTTACCTTCTTCTGGTCTTTGTCACTCCCCTTCTTGGTGAGGCCCTCCTGGCTATCCTGTCTGAACGTAGCCCTCCTCGCTCTACGTTATATCCCCTTCTTTGCTTCCTAAGTGATACTTATCAACCCCTGCCATGCTGTGGGTGTTACTTACACACAGTGTAATTACGTGTCTCCTGCACAAAGCTAAGCTCCAACTGAGCTCCAAATTCTGCGGCACCTCGAGCCGTGTCTGGTACGACGTGGGTGCCCAGTGAGCAGTCGTGGTGAATGGACGCGTGTCGCAGTTTCCTTAAGAAGGATGCCCTGTGTGATACTGGCATAAGGATAGACTTACAGACCAATAGAATAGAATTGAGAGTCCAGAAATGAATCCCCACTTGGGTTTTCAGTCAGGGTGCCAAGACAACTCAGTAGAGAAACAGTACTCTTTTCAACAAATGGGGCCGAGACAACTGGACAGCCACATGGAAAGAACGAAGGTGGACTCCTACTCACAGCATAGGCAAAAATTAACTCAAAATGGATCAGAGACCTAAATGTAAGAGCTAAAACTATAAAGCTTAGAAGAAATATCGGTGTAAATCTTCATGACCTCGAATTATGCAAGGTTTCTGAGACAGGACAGCCAAAGTACAAACAATGAAAGACAAAAATAGATAAATTGAATATCATAAAAATGGAAAAGGTTTGTGCTTCATAGGAACCATCAAGAAAGTAACAGACACCTACAGAAAGGGAGAAAAGTTTTGCAAATCATGCATCTGAGAAAGGTCTTCTATCTAGAACTTATAAAGAACTCAATAATAAAAAGACAAATAATTTTAAAATAGGCAAAGGATCCGAATAGACATTGCTTCAAAGAAGATAAAACGTGGCCAATAAGCACACGTAAAGATCCTCACATCATTAGCCATCAGAGAAATACAAGTCAAAACCCCAATGAGACCATAGTCACTGGAAAGTTATATAAAAAGGCAGATAATGGTAAGCGTTGGCAAGCATGTGGAAAAATTGGAACTCTCATACATTGCTGGTCGGCATGTAAAGAGCTACAGCCACTGTGGAAAACAGTCTAACAATTCCTCAAATATTAGACATGGAGTTGCCACATGACCCATCAGTTCTCCTCCCGGGTCTGTACTCAAAAGAAATGAAAACTTAGGTCCACACAAAGATTTGTACACAAAAGTTCAGAGCAGCGTTACTCCTTTCCCCAAAGTAGAAACAACCCATATGTCCGTCACCTGGCAAATGGATAAATAAAATGTTTATCGATCCAATTGGATTTATTAGATCGTGAAAAGAAATGAATTACGAGCACGCGCTGTAACGTGGACGAAACTTGAAGACATGCCAAGTGAAAAGTCGGTCACATATTATATGATTCCACTTATATGAAGCGTCCAAAACAGGCAAATCTGTAGACATAAAAAGCAGGCTAGTGAGTGTCTGGATTTGGGAGACATGAGGGATTGGTGAGCGATAGCAAAGGAGGAGGGTGGTTGTTTGGGGAGAGGAGGTTAAGGAAGTTGTTCTAAAATTGATCGTGGTGGTAGTTGCACAACCCTGTGAGTATATTAAAAACCATGGAATTGTAAACGCTTAAGATGGGAGAATTATACACCAATAAAGCTGTTCTTAAAAAGGAGACCGTGGGGCACCCGGGTGGCTCAGTCAGCTACGCGTCTGACTCTGGACTCTGGCTCAGGTCATGATCTCACGGTTTGTGAGTTCCAGCCCCACATCAGCTCCACGCTGACAGTAGAGAGCCTGCTTGGGATTCTCTCTCTCCTCCCTCTGCCTCCCCCTTTCAAAATAAATAAATAAACTTAAAAAAAAGAGAGAGAGAATGCATTTATAAGCCTAGAGAGTATTAAGGAAGCCTCTTCTAGAATTGCCCGGCAGCTTCGTTAGTAAGTTTTTTTAAGGTGTTTATTTATTTTTGAGAGAAAGAGAGACGGCACCAGCAGGGGAGGGGCAGAGAGAGAAAGGGAGACATAGAATCTCTCTGTGTCAGCACAGAGCCCAACATGGGGCTAGAACTCACGAACCCTGAGATCTTGACCTGAGCCAAAGTCAAATGCTTAACCGACTGAGCCACACAGGCGCCCCTATTAGTAACAAATCTTTAGCCTTTGAGGGTAGATTTGACTTTTAGAGTAGGAAAAAGAATTTGATACCAAATCTTAGGAGTTTCCTTGGTGGCCAGACCGCCCAATACAATTGGAAATAGAAAAGCAATGACAACAAAAAGCCATTTTCATTCGCTCACTCTGGTTGTACATCTAAGAGTTCTAAAAATCTTGTGTGATTTTTCCATTCCAGTTATTTAAACAATTCTTTTTGTTTATTTATTTTGAGAGAGAGAGAGAGACAGAGCGCGAGCAGGGAAGGGGCAAATAAAGAGGGAGAGAGAATCTCAAGAACTTGAGATTCCCAAGCAGGCTCTCTACTGTCAGCGTGGAGCTGATGTGGGGCTGGAACTCACAAACCGTGAGATCATGACCTGAGCCAGAGTCCAGAGTCAGACGCGTAGCTGACTGAGCCACCCGGGTGCCCCACGGTCTCCTTTTCACGTCAGTGAAGAGCCTGACGTGGGGCTTGACTCACAAACCATGAGATCATGACCGGAGCCAAAATCAAGAGTCAGACGCGTGACTGAGCCACCCAGGTGCCCCACCCATTCCAATCCTTTAAAATAAGCATAGAGCTCCCAGACTCGTTACTAATGTGAACAACAGCTATTTGAATATATACGTTCTAGTGTATTTGTTTAAAATTCATCTGTATTACTTTGTAGGCTCCTCTAAGTGCATTTAGATTCCTCAGCTACATTGCAGGGTCCTTGTGTGGAAGGGTTTTGGTCGTATTTCTTTTACCACCTGTCCCACCCCTCTGCTGCCCCATCCTCCATCACTAACCACCATGCCTAGACAAAGCCACAGGAAAGGTGCTTTAACATCCTTATTATTTGACTGATTGCTGTCACAGGTCCGCTTCCCCAGGAAGTAAACTCTGAGATGGACGCTGGTGTGCAGGACATTTATTAGGGAGAGCTCTTGAGAACCACCACCTGACAAGAGGGGAAGGAAGCAGGAAGGAGCAGAGGGAGAACTGGGCGGCAGTGCAGTCTCAACAGAGAGCTCAGCCACTCCGCACTGAGCTCTTTTTTTTTTTTTTTTTTTTTTTTTTTAACGTTTGTTTATTATTGAGAGACAGAGAGAGAGCATGAGCAGAGAGGGGCAGAGACAGAGGGAGACGCAGAATCCAAAGCAGGCTAAAGGCTCCGAGCTGTCAGCACAGAGCCCGACGCGGGGCTCGAACTCGCAAACTGCGAGATCACGACCTGAGCCGAAGTCGGACGCTCAACCGACTGAGCCAGCCGCCCCGCACTGAGCTCTTAAGCTGGGACAGTGGCCAGGCTTTTATTCTTCACCCCCCCATAAACCAGTCTTTGGGTGCAGGCTGCCTCGGGGAAGGGTGGGCTTTGGCAAGGTGACCTCCTTCAGCTGAGGGGTGCCTTCCAGCAGCACCCTGAGCACCTGGGGGAATGCGTCCGGCAGTCCTGATGGGACATGTAGGAGGCATGTCCCTGCAGTTACGTTATACACCAAGTATTCCTCCTCTAAAGATTCCTTGAGCAACTGTTGACAGCGGACTTAGAGACCACAGCTCAGATATTGTAAACTTCATATTTGTTCTGTAATTTACGCTGAAAATAAGGAGTTTCTTCTTACCAGATCAACATCATCTTTAAGACTTTAAGTTAACTTTACCTTAAAGACATTAACTTTAAGATACCTACTATCAATAGTGTATTATAAAGCCTAAGCAGTAGAAGAGAATGCCTGGACAGTAGAAACGTAAGTCATTTATGACCAAAATGCAATTTTTCAGAACTGTGCCACAGTTTGATAGAAACACTTTTTTAAAAAATGTTTTAATGTTTATTTATTTCTGAGGGGGGGAGGGGTAGTGAGAGAGGGAGACACAGAATCCGAAGCAGGCTCCAGGCTCTGAGCTGTCGGCACAGATCCCAGTGCGGGGCTCGAACTCACGAACTGTTAGGTCACGCCCTGAGCCGAAGTCGGATGCTTAACCGACTGAGCCACCCAGGTGCCCCTGATAGAAGCACATTGTAACCTGCTGTATTGGGGCGCAAACGATGGCACAGGTGTGCTCAATATTTCCTAAAGCACAGGGTCCTTTAATATGGCTTTAGTTCGTGTGGGCTTCAGTATTACATTCAGGAATCTTATTTAGAGTTTATCATTTGATTTTTAAAAATGTATCACAAATGACAAAGTTATTAATAGAAAAGATTTCTTTATCATAACCAGGGAACTCTCTTAGGTAATCTGATTCTAGTATAGGTGAAAAGCCAGATATGTAGTTTTTCACGGTTTCAGGAATCAGATTTTCTGTTTTCAGTTGCATTCACAGGCATATAGACAACTAATTTTTTTAACTTGATTCTAAAAACCATTCTAATAGAACAAAAGTCAGTTGCTTTCCCATATACTAGCAATGAAAATTGGAATTGGAAATTTAAAACACAATACCATTTACATTAGCAGCACTCCGCTAAAAAATTGAAATAGTTAGGCCTAAGTCTAACTATATATGTACATATACACGTATATATATATGTGTGTGTATATATGTGTATATATATATGTATATATATGTATATACACACACATATATATATGATCTTGATAAGGAAAACTATAAAACTCTGATGAAAGAAATAAAAGAAAATATAAATGGAGAGTTAGTCCATGTTCATGGATGGGAGGACTCACTATCGTCAACTTGATCTGTAGAGTCAATGCGGTTCCAATCAGAATCCCAATAATTTCTCTTGTGGATGGATGTCAACTAACTGATTCTAAAGTTGATGTATAAAGGCAAAAGATCCAGAATAGCCAACACAATACTGAAGAAGAAGAACAAAGTCGGAGGACTGACACTAAGACATACTGTAATGTTTCAGAATCAAGACTGTGGTCTTGGCAAAAGAATAGAGAAATAGATCAGTGGAACAGAATAGACGGACCGATACTGTATCCAGTAAATATAAGCAACTTGTGTTTGACAAAGGAGCAAAGGCAATTCCGTGGAGAAGAGATAGTCTTTTCAACAAATGATGGTGAATCAACTGGACATCCACATGCCAGCTAATGAATCTAGGCACAGACCTTACACCTTCACAAAAATTAACTCAAAATGGATCAGAGACCTAAATGTAAAACACAAAAGTATAAAACTTCTAGAAAATCTAGGTGACCTAGGGTTTGGCAGTGAATTTTTACATACAGTTCCAAAAGCATGAAAGAAATAATTGACAAGTGAGACTTCTTCTAGATTAAAAACTTAGGCTCTGCAAAAGATAATGGTAAGAGACGGAAAAGACAAGCCACAGACTGGGAGAAAATACCTGCAAAAGGCACATCTCTTAAAAGACTTGTATCTAAAGTGTACAAAGTTCTCTTAAATCTAAACCTAGGAAAACAATCCATGAATAAACAATCCAACAGCTCATTCACTGCTGATGGGCATGCAAAATAGTGCAGCCTTTATAGATTGGGTTCTTTCCCTTAGTTGTGGAAGACAATTTGGCAGTTTCTTACAAAACTAAACACACTCCTTACCATACATCCTAGCAATTGCCCACCTAGATATTTGCCCAACTGAGTCGAAAACCTATGTCCACACAAAAACCATTTACATGTATGTTTATAGAAGCTTTCTTCATGATTGCCAAAAATTGGAAGCAATCAAGATGTCCTTCAATAAATGGCTGGAGACCCAAGCTAGGGTACATCCATACAATGGAATGTTTTCCAACATTAAATTAAGAAGAAATGAGCTATCAAGCCATGAAAAGACATAGAGGAAACTTAAATGCCTATAACCAAATGGAAGAGGCCATTCTGTAAAGGCTACAGTAATGTATGAGTCCAACTATATGACATTTTAGAAAAGGCAGACTGTAGAGACAGTAAAAAGATTAGTGGTCACCAGAAGTTTGGGGGCAGGGAGGAAGGATAGGTGACCCAC
>NW_026059176.1:0-11387 GCF_023721935.1 Panthera uncia | reverse complement strand
GTCATTTTGATGATATATTGTGTGTGGACAAGTCTGGAAAGAACTGTGTAAATATAAGATATATTAAATACAACTCTCAATGCAAGATTTTCTTTACCACTGAGGAAATACGTTTTTTCATACTTATTTCCTCTTTATAACATAAAATCTACTGAGAAATATAACTTGTGTTTTTATAAATGAATTCTTTTTCATTACCCCTTAAGTTTTCAGACATTTTATTTCATTCCAAAAAAAAAAAAAAAAAACACCTTATGATGAGTGTTTGTGCCAGGTTTGTTTAATGGTGACATTTATCCACTATTATCTATGGGTATAATGATACATAATTTGGCCTTAAAAATTGAAAGTGCCCTCAAGCGACAGCATACAAATTAGAAGGAACTTCATATGCATCATCTGTCTTCTGGCACAATTCAGGTTTTGCACCTTCAGCACCAAACTTGTTGTCTCTTAGACGGAGTGCTGAGATGTGTATTATGTTTATAAGTTTTCAACATTTGAGCCAGGTCCATGTTCCCCTTTACCTATTCACCATTCTATGAAATCTACATTTTTATATCTCATTTCTCCAGATATAGTCTATATTTTCCCTATTCCATGATGTTTCCTTAGTAGGGTTGCCAGATTTACTGAATATAAGCACATGATGCAGAAATTGAAACTCAGAAAAGTGGCGATGACTTTTATGGACCACTATGAAATACTTGCATATTTACATGTAATATGTGTAGGCAATAGTTGGGATATACATCTACTAAAATAATTATTCATCACTGCTTAATAATGAAATTTAACTGAATATCTAGCACTTTATTCCCCAACTCAAATCTATGAGGAAAATCTATGAGGACTCAAATCTATGGAACAAGTACTTTCTTGTCCAGGCTCATACAAAAATTATCAAGAGTGTCACCGGATGAAGAAAAAAACATTATTTATTTGTTCACCAGGAGTATGCCTTCAGTATGTGATAGCCATTTACAGAAAGCAGACATGAATTAGAGGAGGCCAGACATATATACCATAAGCTGGTAGAATAAAATATTAATATTTTTCCATATCATTTTATTGAATATATTTTACTATATCTTTTTAGGACATGGCTTGTGATATATGTCGTATATCTTTAAATGATTCAAATATACATTTCTCAAATAATTACACCTTTATGTTAGTGGCCAACATGCTAATATTTTAGTGAGACTCGACTGTGATCCCCCAGATTTGTATATAACTGTGCCTTTAAGCAAATATCATCCTAGTCCTTAGGGTGACAGCAGACCCCAAGTGTTCTGTGAGTACAGATATATGTTTGTAGAAACTATTGTACTATTGTAGTTTTTTGTTTGTTTCTTTGTTTATGATATTGAAGGTAAATTTTCTTTAGATAATAAAAGGTAATAAAATTTTGGAAAAATAGTCACAGACATTTAATCAAATGCACAATCACTTCATAAAAAACACATATATCAGGTGATTAAGAGCAATGTTTTACTTCAGCAAAGACATTCTGAGTTTCAGTCAAGAACACTTAATCTCAAAATTTCTTCATTGAAGACAAAACGTAGCTCTCTTTCCTTTCAAGAGAAGAACAAATAGAATAAGTACTACAGCTAAATATTTCAAGCCTTGGATCACATTAATTGGGTAAAATAATTATGACTGCATACAGGGCAAATTACATGAGAAAATAATTGCAAAACTGTTCATTGACATTTTACAAAGATTTTGATATTGGAAATGTTCTGATGAGGCATGAATATAAGCATTTTTTTATGGGACCATTTTTGAAATTGTTTATTTATTTTGAGGGGGTGGGATCTGCAGAGAGAGAGGTACAGAGAAAATACTAAGTAGCGGTGCGCCTGGGTGGCGCAGTCGGTTAAGCGTCCGACTTCAGCCAGGTCACGATCTCGCGGTCCGTGAGTTCGAGCCCCGCGTCAGGCTCTGGGCTGATGGCTCGGAGCCTGGAGCCTGTTTCCGATTCTGTGTCTCCCTCTCTCTCTGCCCCTCCCCCGTTCATGCTCTGTCTCTCTCTGTCCCAAAAATAAATAAAAAACGTTGAAAAAAAATTAAAAAAAAAAAAAAGAAAATACTAAGTAGCTTCTGAGCTGTCAGTGCAGAGGTTGACACAGGGATCAATTTTATGACAATGAGACCATGAATTGAGCTGAAGTCAATAGTCAAACCCTTAACTGATTCAGACACCCAGGCTCCCCTATTGAAGAATTTTTAATGGAATGAGAGTATATCCTTTTATTAAATAAAATTCCCAGAATAGATATCCATATAAGCATTTTGACACAAATTTGTGGATGTCATAAATTGGAAAATTGTGTGTTGTCTTCTTGTCCTCTTGAAAATTTAGAGCTGGCAATCAGCAATTTCTTACTGATATAAAAAGAGATTGTAGAAGGAATCATTGTGAATGAAAAAAAAGTAATGATCCATGTTCATGTTGAATAAATTTTGTTAATATGATTTGTAATAAAAGAATATTTCTACCCCCTGGGATGCCTATATCCAAATCCTCATATCCCTGATATAAATACATTAGGTTGTGTGACAATGAGAATTAATGTCGTAGATAGAAGGATGATTAATAAGTACGTGATTTTAAGTTGAGATTATGCTGAGTTATCAGAATAAGCCAAATGTAATCACAATGGTATCTAAATGTGGAAGTACGAAGAAGAGAAATTGTGGAAGTTTCATGGTATGTGAAGGAAAACTCACCTGGGCATTACATTTTTTGCAATTATTTGTTTGGTAATTCTTTCCCTGTTAGTATAAAATGTATATCACTTCAACTATACAAACACCTATGCATACTTTATATAGATATTGGCATTCTTAATGCTAGATATGAGACAGTATAAGGCAGAACAGGAAAGCAAAGCTTTCTACAAAAGAGTATAGGGAATGGTACATTATCCTGGCATGAAGAGTATAGGGAATGTGTACATTATCCTTGCATGAATATCTATATGAGATATCTCTCTTTCCTTCCTATATTTCCTTCTCTCTTTCTCCCTATTTAGATAATACATATATTATAGATGACAGATAGATACATATATAGATAGATACTACATAGATATGAATGTGTATAATATATGCCTACACTTAGAATTGGTATACAAAAACTTTTGATACTGTATTTCTAAGACTTTTATGACATAGGTTTAATGATTAATTGGGTGAAATAAAAATTGTGTTGGGTTGATGGTTTTGATCACAAAGTGAATGGCATTGATGATGTAAGGTCCAATTCTTTAAGATACAAAAAAGTATATATTTTCTTGGCCACTGTGATTATGACATCTTCCATTTATATGACTATTAAGATAGGACGATTTTTACAAGTTGGTATTGTAATTTTTGTCACCACCTTCTTCCTTCTCTTCCATATCTTCACACTCCTTCTGGATTACAGGCCTAAATCTTCTGACATGATCATCTGTCTCTTGGCCCTTGTCCACATAATGAAACTCTTCACTGAACTGTTTCTGTTTTCTACAGACCTGTTTGAAATTCTGAACTTCCTGAATGATTTCAAAAGTAAGGCTTTATTCTTCACGATCACAGTGTCATGAAGAATCTCCGTGAGCAACACCTGCCTCCTTACCATCCCCCAGGCCATCATCATCAGGCCCAGCACCTTCTGGTTGGCCAGGTTTAAACATAAGTGCACAAAGTACATCTTCTGTGCTTTTATCATCTTATGGTTTCTTAGTTTGTCTCTAAATAGTAACTGCCTCTTGTATACTGCTGTTTCTAATGTGACCCAGAGCAATCCACTGCATGTCAGTAAATACTGCTTATTTTCTCACATAAACACCATCATCAGGAAAGAGTTTTTCACTTTTTTTTTAATTATCCAGAGATGTTTCCTTTATAGGAGTCATGCTGCTCTCAAGTGCATACATGGTCATTCTCTTGTCCAGGCCTCAGAGGCAGTGTCAGAACCTTCACAGCACCAGCCTGTCCTCAAGAGTCTCCTCAGAGACAAGGGCTACCAAGACCATCCTGTTGTTGGTGAGTTGCTGTGTCATTTACTGGGTGGATGCCATCATCTCCTCCTCAGGTCTGTTATGGACATATGACCCTGTCTCCCTGGATTTCCAGAAGCTTGTGCCCAATGTATATGCCGCTGTCAGTGCATTGGTAATGACAGGTTCTGATAAAAAAGTAAAAAATGTGTTTCAAAAGTGTTGGAAAATTATGGGGAGCCTGGGTGGCTCAGCAGGTTATGCGTCTGACTTCAGCTCAGGTCATGATCTCGAGGTCTGTGAGTTCAAGCCCCACGTCCGGCTCTGTGCTGACCGCCCAGAGCCTGGAGCCTGTTTTGGATTCTGTGTCTCCCTCTCTCTCTAACCCTCCCCCATTCATGCTCTGTCTCTCTCTGTCTCAAAAATAAATAAACGTTAAAAAAATGTGTTAGAAATTTATAATCAAGTTATAACTGCTTATTCATGAAATACTTATTGAAAAAAATGATTGTTTTTATTTTATTCAAATGATAGAGTATTTATATAACATTTAAAATTTAATTTTAATTTAAATGTAATTTAAAAGTATATTTTACTTTTTCTAAATATTTTTGAAACCTGTGATGGCAAGGACAGTCCAGTTGCTACTTTAGTATCAAGAAAGATTCGATATTCCCATGTGTTTACAAGTTTCTTTATCTTTCATTTTATTTCTCAAACTCCCTTAAGGAAAATTTTCTCTTTATACAGGAAAATTGTACCCTAAGCACTACTATTATACTTTAGTTCAATGTTAGTGTTCCCTATTGATAATGCAATATTCTTAAATTCAATTACACTTCTTACTTCAAGACATTTAGCTACACAACTAATTTTAATTGAGCAACAGTTTCTCTCTGCACTTTCTACTTATTTCTCTGTGTTTTCTGAGTTCTGGCTTCTGTTAAGGCGGCAGAGATTGTACTCTCACCTCTGTAGTTTTTTCTATTTTATTTCTCTCATTTTGTTACATGGCATTTCTGTTTTGTAACATCATACCTAGGTTTAAAATTAGAAATGTATTTATTTTTACTTTTTAACTTAATTTAATTTTTGAGTGACAGAGAACACGGGCGGGGTGGGGCGGGCAGAGAGTGGGGAGAGAGCATCCCAAGCAGGCTCCATATTGTCAACGCAGATCATGATGCAGGGCTTGAACCCTTGAATTGTGAGATTCTGATCTGAGTTGAAATCAAGAGTCAGACACTTAACCAACTGAACCATCCAGGCGCCCCTGAAATTAGAACTGTATTAATCATCATTTCTTTAATTTTACTTGATTATTTTGTACACTCTAGTGAAACTATTAAATGTTTGTTAATTCTTCCCATTCTGATCTTCATTTATCTGTTGTGACAATTGTATTCTCTCTCTTTTTTTAAATTTTTGTTTACTGTTTATTTATTATTGAGAGCGAGGGAGAGAGAGTGAGTACAAGCAGGGGAGGGGCAAGAGAGAAAAAGAGACAGAGACAGAGAATCTGAAGCAGGCTTCACACTGTCAGCACAAAGCCTGACCTGGGGCTGAAACCTATGAGCCCGAGATAATGACCTGAGCTGAAGTTAGATGTTCAACCAACTGAGCCACCCAGGGGCTCCGAAAATTGTATTCTCTATAAATGATCTTACTTTAATGTCCTTGGCTGCCATATTTTTGCTCAATATTCTAGTTTATTATTTTTCAAATCACCTCAGACTAATGTAATATTTAACAAAAATATTGTGTACTAAATTGTGTCATTTTATTTTTCAAGATGTAATTATATTAGGCTCCTTTTTAATATATTTGACTATTGTATAGTTTCTCACTCTTTCCACATTACTTTGATTTCCTATTTTTCCTGCCTTTACTTAACTAATTTAAACATACTGTCAATATCTTTATTGTGTGACATGTAATTTCTTCTCCCTTTTACTCAATACCTTATTCAATGGTGTCTTTCACCCTTTCTAATTCCCTTATAAAATTTGGGACATATCAAAGTGGGTATCCAGTCACTTTGTTTCCTTTTTTGTACCAATCATCCTGAGGGCAAGTTGGAGTACCAAACAGGTTTGAACTCCTTGTGGTCAGACAGGATCTGGATGAAGAGTTGTCTTTTTATTTTGATTAATACTTTTGACGTATAGATGACTTTGTCTATAGACAGACACATGAAAAGATGCTCAACATCACTGATAACCAAGGGAATATGAACAAAACCAAAAGAATTCCCATGTCACAGTTGTCAGAATGACTAAAATCAACAACACAAGAAACATCATATGTTGGTGGGGATATGAAGGATGAAGAACCGTTTTTGCCCTATTGGTGGGAATAGAAATCGGTGTAGCACATTTGAAAATAGTACAGAGATCTCTCAAAAAGTAAATATATAAAACTGCCCTATACCCAGCAATTGAACTACTGGGTATTTACCCAAAGGGTAAACAAATGCTGTTACAAAAGGGTGCATGTACCTCAATATTTATAAGTACCCCAATGTTAATAACACAGGCATCTACAAATACCTGAATTATGAAATCACCCAAGATATCCATTGAATGATTATAAACATACACACACACAAAAATACCCCCCCACACACACACTGGAATATTACTCAGACATAAAATCAACAAAATCTTGCCATTTGTAAGCCATAGATGGAGCAAGAGTTTATTATGCTTAGCAAAATAACTCATAGAAAGACATATACCACATGATTTCACTCATGGGGATCAAGGAGTGCACTTGTCATTAGCTGTTGGTTATATATGTAGTTGTGAAATCATCATACTTACACCTGAAATTATAGTACACTGTAAGTTAATTAACTGGAATTAAAGTAAAATATTAAAATAAGTTACATGGTGATTAATGAAACAATTTTAGCTGTAGTGGACAATTTCCGCCACAAGCACAGAATGCTGTTAAGGTAACTTCCCTTTAATATCACTGAAGTATGTAACAGAATTCACTTTGCAGTGAACTGTCAAAAAAAGGTCCTTGCTATGTGCTTTGAAACAGTTATGGGTTTTAAAAAGATATGTATCAATGACCAATCTTCCTGTTGATCAATTAATAAAGCAATATATTTTAATTCTACTAGTAAAACATCAACACATACAGTAACACTAGTAACACACCAACACATACATGACACATAAACATGAAAAAGAAAACACAAAACCATAAAAAAGCAAATAAATTTAGCATGTTATAAAATGGAGTGTTCCTTGAATAAAGCCTAACACTAACTTAGATAGGTTTTGTAGGATTTCATGTCTACCCACCATAGACGGACACATTATAGAACTGTCATGATTCTGTTAGGTTTTGATGACCTTCAGAAAGGGGTTCTTCTGTGCCTTCCGTGCCACCAGTGGTTCCTTATGTATCTGGTCAACATCAAATTCCCTACTTAGAGCATGTCAGACACAACTGAATTATAAATACAAAATGCCTAGTACCCACCAGCGTTCTGAAGCCAGTTGTTCACAATGGACCATTGGTAACGTTACGATACTCAACAATGTGGCTATTTCATTTCAATTTGCAACCATTCAAATAAAAGGGATTTACAAACACTTCAAAAATTTTGTCATAAGGATTCCAATGCCTACGTATCCATATAATTCAAATAACAGTTTCATGTAAAAGAGATGTCAGTTTCTTTGCATATAATCCTATGTTGTTGTCAATGCTAGGCACCCATGGATCGTCATTTAAGTAAACGATGATGAGGTTTTCCACCCAGGTCACCTGATTTATTAGTACAACCCTTCCCTTATTTAAACCTAGCCCAGGAAATCGTGGTTTATTTGATTTTGCTTATTTGTTTGTGTTTGTTTTGTTTTCATTTTCTTAAATGTAAGCCAAACATATTTAGCAAATATGTTATAATGATATTTCTGTTTCCAAAACAGACTGAAGAATAGATGTTTTAAATTCAATCTATTTGGATTTTAATCCAGCTTGCTTTGATTTTGAATCCTATTAATACTGTTTCTAAACAGTCTTGCCAACACTTATTTCTTGTCTTTTGTGGTGAAAGCCGTTGTGACAGGTGGGAGGTGATAGCTCTTTGTGGGGCAGATTGTTATTTTCCTGATAATTAGTGTTTCAGCACTTTCCATGTTTTCATTGGATGGATTATTTTGCTATTGAGTTGTGTAAGTTGTTTTAATTTTATATTTTATATACTAGTCCCTTTTTCAGATTATGATTTGAAAGTATTTTCTCTCTTTCAATAGGTTTCTTTTCATTTTAATTGATGGTTTGTTTTGGTGTGCAGAACTTTGTAGTTAGATGTAGTACCACTTGATTATTTTTACATTTATTTCCTTTACTTTTGGGGTCAAATCCTGACCCCCCAAAAAATTCACCATAAAGACTGATGTCAAGATGCTTTTTACCTATGTTTTATTGTGGCAGTTTTATGGTTTCAAGTCTTATGTTTCACTCCTTAACACATTAAAGTGACTTTTGCATGTGGTTGAAGTAAGGGTCACAGGTTAATTTTTTTCATGTGCCTGTTTGTTCTTCCAGCACCATTTATTGAAGAGACTGTCCTTTCCTCATCGTGTGTCCTTGGCTCCTTTGTTGTAAATTCATTAACTATATGTACATGGGTTCATTTCTATTCTCTCCATTCTCCTCCATTGATCCATGGACTTATTTTTATGCCAGTACCATGATGTTTTGTGTACTATCTCTTTGTATTGGAGTTTATTTTTTATTATTTTGATACAAGTTATTTTATGAGTAGAAAATGGATTTTAGTAAGTGGCACAGCTGCAGGTTGTCTCCTTAGCGATGCCCATGCCAGGTCACAAATGGGAGTTAGGCTCAGAGAAGGAGAGTCACTCCTCTGTGCAGATAAAGTAACTTCTAACTGCAGCCACTTTCCCCACATCTTAAATCCTGGTCATGTGAGTACTATGCTGTGTATAAAAACACAGTTGAACATGAATATAGCTTACAATGGTTGTGTGATTCAGGATGTGTGGCCAATAGTGTTTTTCTAATAAGTATACTTTCAAAACTTTGAGATAACTGAATTAAAGCACAGAGGAATCTGTTGTCTGGAACGATGATGGGGCACATTTGGGGTGTGTTAAGTCACAAAGAAAAGTGGTGGGAGAGATTTAAAGCAGCATCTAGCTGTGAGGTGAGGTGGCTGTTAGTCATGATTGTTTGAAAAGACTGGCCCTGTTGACGTCTTGGCGAATGGGGACCACCAGGGCCCTGATGCATAAAACTCTTTAGTATCTACGTGTTGTCCTGAGATAAGGCCAAAAAGTTGACTGTGGTCTTCCAGTCTCTGTATTTTCCCCTCTCTCTTCCAGATGCATTCTCTTTTCCTCTAGCCAAAGACACTTTTTCTCTTTGGTCTCCCAAGTACCCTTCCCCAACCATGCATTACTTCCTCTGTGGACCTGTCCCTGTTGCCCTTTATAGCATGTACCAGTAAATCATGCTCCATGAAGTCAAAGACCAGCTGTGCTCCTCTCGCCCCTCTTGTGTCTATATTGCTAATACAGTGGTAGGAGATAGCAAGTGCTTGATGAGTGTAAGACAAGGAAGGAGTCAGTAGTGTGGCAGGTCCTGTCTCTGGTGCTAGCAATAAAGAGAAAATCATCCCTGTCTTCAAGGAACTCCTGAAAGTGCAGTAGAAGAAACAAGTAGCTGGCAGGCAGTTGCCGTGCTGTGGTCTCCATGCTCTGGCAGAAGAAAACCCAGGGCACTCTGAGTACACACGTGGACCTGGTTGTCAAAGAAACCTTCCCAGAGAAGAGGAAACTCAAAAGGACATTTGGACACAACCAGGGGAAAGGGAAGGGAGAGGTGTTACCTATAGGCTCCCTCTGCTGGTGGGTAATCCCCCACCCTGTCTTCTCTCAAGATTCAGCTGCATGGCCACATTCTCATTTCCTGTCTCTCTCCCTGTGGTCTGTTTGGGCCTCTATTCTACTCCCTCCAGTGTGTCATGGCAGATGCTTGCCAGCTTTTCATTTACATTAGGATACTGCCCATTGAGGCCTCTGGTTTTGTCCTTGTAGTTGCTTGACAAATGACTGTTGGTGGGATAACTTTCTTGTGATCATGTATTCTTATTGTGGGACGGAACCTTGTAGACCATCTCCTCATTGTATGGATGGACAAACTGAAGCTAGGAGGAAAAATTACTTGCTAAAATACAAACCCTTGGTTGGCGCAAATGAAGACCAGCACTTAGGTTTCCTGACTGTTGAGGCAAAGACTCCATACTAGGCATACTTCCCTTTTTTTCCTTGTCTTCTTTTTCTTTTCTTTTTCTTTTTAAATTCAGGTTAGTTAAGATACAGTATATTCTTGGTTTCGGGACTAGAAGCTAGTGATTCATCTCTTATATATGACACCCAATGCTCATTCTCTAAAGTGCCCTTCTTAATGCCCATCACCCATTTAACTCCTCCAACCACTCCCTCCCCTTCCAGCAACCCTCAGTTTTGTTCTCTGTATTTAAGATCTCTTATGGTTTGCTCCATCTCTGTTTTTATGTTATTTTTCCTTCTTTTCCCCTTGTTCATCTGTTGTGTTTCTTAAATTCCACATATGATTGAAATCATATGACATATGTCTTTCTATGACTAATTTCACTGAGCATAATACACTCTAGTTCCATACATGTCATTGAAAATGGCAAGATTTAATTCTTTTTTATGGTTGAGTAGTATTCCATTGTATACACACCACATCTTCATTTTTAAATTTTTTAATGTTTATTTTTCAGAGATACAGAGACAGAATGCTAGTGGGGGAGGGGCAGACAGAGAGGGAGACACAGAATCCAAAGCAGGATCCAGGCTGCAAGCTGTCAGCACACAGCCTGACATGGGGCTCGATCTCACGAGCTGCGAGATCATGATCTGAGCCGAAGTTGGACACTCAACCGACTGAGCCACCCAGGCACTCCTACACTACATCTTCTTTATCCATTCATCAGTTGATGGACATTTGGGCTCTTTCCATAGATTATCTATTATTGATAGTGTTACTATAAATATTAGAAGGTATGTGCTTGAGGACTTATAACTTGAGACTTTAATCTGCTACCATCTGCCCTATACAAACAATACAAAACACAATAATAAATCCATTCCCATTTTTGAGCACTCTTCCATTCTTGTCCTATGTTTTACTTGACATTTGCTACACGATCAACAGTATATTGCTTTTATAGTTACTTAAACTTTCCAGTATCTTGTAGCGGAAAATTTTAACTGAGATGATGAAAGCCTGATATATTTCCAGTTACTGTTTCTACCCACCTCATTCTTTCCTAGATACAAGTGCTCATCTGGTACCATTGTCTGTTGGCCTAAAGAA
>NW_026059175.1:0-11387 GCF_023721935.1 Panthera uncia | reverse complement strand
CTAGGTGCATTGTCTCTCTGAGAATGTATAAGGCATGGGTTCCTAAGACACTCTTGGCCCCCTTCTGGCCCCTGGACTGAGGCGAACACTTTTGTTCCTCGAGCCACAAATGGTTCAGGGAAACAACTAAGAGGTCATGTCCTTGTAACTGTTCTACTTGAGGTGTTGAGAGATAGATGACTTTTCATGACAACAGCAAAGCAAATGCTTTATAGATTACACCTAAACATAGATACATAATGAAAATAATGTAAGAAATCAATCAGTAAGCAAAGGGCAGGAGGAAACATAATGAGAAAATAACCATGTTATTCCTTAAAGTGTGATTACACATAGGAACATTTTTAGAATTAGGTAATGCTATAAAACATAGATGACGCACGCTATAAGGAAAATTGTTAACGAATATAATGCCACGTTTGCCACATCAAAGTGGCCAGTTCAACACACTGCTGTTGTCTGTGTCCATTTTTATTTTTGTTTTATTTTTTTTTCACTTTTTTGCTGATGCTGTTCATCCTTTGGGAACACCTGGACCTTCTGGAGCTGGACTCTGGCAGAGTTCATGGAAGGAGCCAATCTTAACCTGCACTTCCAAACTGAACAAGAGCACTGGCTTTATATGCCAAGACTTCAATGGTGGCTTACTTCAGCACCTCCTTATGTGTGTTACCGACCTCAACAACTTTTCTGCTTGTATTAAACTAAAAATCAACTGGCTTTCGCCAAGTACAGCCCCAAACCTCTACAAGGACAGACAATTTTACCTTTTTCTCAGCCACAAGCTTTGATATACCTCAAAAAACAAGCACATCTCATACTCCTAATGTTATAGCATGCTCTAGTCTCAAATATTCAGACCCCCCCCCACCCCCTGGAATATTATCCCCTGGACAACCTTATGGAGAAACTGAGCATAATCTTCACTGGGGTAATTGGACTATTACTGACAGGGGTCCTGGAGGACATCTTGAAACAAAATATTCTAATAAGACCATAACCTTTGGCCAGCTTAATAGGGAGGATATTTTTTGAGAAAACGGAGGCTTGTCTGGCCCTGTAATTTGTGCACATAAAGGGAAATTAAAAGGACCTTGGCATGTTAATCTTTGGAAGCTACGTCTTCCCTTCCTCACTCGTACTATTAGCCATGGTGACATTTATGTGAAACAACACGCTAATCTAACTTGGGTCTCCCTGTTCAATAACCAATTCGCATGGACCACTATTTGCATCCTTTCTCCCTATGTTCTCTTTGCGACCTCCACCTTACAGATCCGACAACTAGAAAATAATTATAATGTCTCTACCTCCCAAGGTTGGCTTATGTCCTGCGTAAGTAATGATAACATCACCCAATTAAACATCTCCTCTCTCTTTAGTACTTAGAGAGCGTATCTCAACCTGGGTTCCTGTTAATATCTATGAGCCCTGTATGCACCCACTAAGACTAGGCACGCTTTCCAAGCTTGTTCAATACTGGTACTCTGCTGCAAGGCAGAAAAGAATTGTTGGCCTGTTAACCGCGGGCATCCTAGCAGCATTAGGCGTTATCACCTCTGCCACTGTAGCTGGAATCAGCCTGCATCATACTATCCAGACAGCCCATGTCCTTAATAAATTTATGGTCAACACCACCAAAGAATTCATGAGCCAGACTTCCACTGATAAACAAGTCTTGGCCCGCCTCGAAGCTCTTGAGGCTGCAGTAGAATTTATTGAAGAAAGACAGGAGGCCTTTTTCCTCCACTCTAAATTTCCCTGTGTGGCATTCCTTAGCTTGGGATGCTGTCCAGAAACACTTTTACAGTGTCTTTTGTTCCCACCTCTCTAACAATATAGTTTTAGATATTTAGATATTTAGATATAGTTTTAGACTTGAGCCAACAGCTGCAATATGCAGAGTACCAGCTTAAAAATGAATGGGCTGGTTCTTAGGAAATGTGGCATGTCCTAAATCCTTTCTCACAGCTGGCACCCATCTCACATTCTGGATAACTTTGAGAAGTGGAATGCTTTTACTGTGTCTCTGCTTATGTCTTTGCAGAATCACCTTCCAAGCCATCCAAAAGCAAAAGAATGACCAGAAGCTCATCATGATGGTCCCGGAACACGATGCTAAAAGAACCAAGAAAAACAAAAAGGGGGAGATGTGGGGGATAAGCTTAGGAATCCCCTGGGCTTACACAAATGGGTTCATGTGGCATAAAAGAAATACAAAGCCATAAAGTGCTCACTCCCGAGTTTGGGTAAGCCAGATTTGCACCCCAAGACTAGAGGGGTGCAAAGATACCCTGAGAACAGGGAGGCACAAAGGTGCCAGGAATAGAGAGGTGCAATGGGGCCTTCTCCAAATGTGTTACAGAATTATGTGTACATGAGGACACCTAGAGCTTCTGAGGGGCCCAGCATGGAAAGTTTGCCTGTAGGCAGGCCCAAAGGAGTAAGGAGAATACCAGTCCTTCTGCAAGAAGAAAACATTGAGCCATACAATGCATCTTCAGTTGTATCCCATTCTGATTTGAATTGCGGATGAAGATTTCCTCTGGACTGGGCTTCCAGGTAAACCCAGTGGTGTTTTTCCCATTCTCCAGTGAGGAGGTGCTTACAATTATGAAGACAGCCAGCTTCAGGTAGATTATATTAGTCACTCTATTCTCTGCTTCATCCCTTTCTCATAGGAAAAGATGTACTCTGGCCCTCCATGTGTCCATTCCCATTCTGTCACTGGGTTTCTTTCTTTTTTTGAAACCTGGTTTCAACATTTACCATTTTTGAGTGAGAAAGACACACACACACACACACACACACACACACACACACACAGCCATGAGTGGGGGTAGGAACAAAAAGAGGGAGATAGAAAATCCAAAGCAGGCAACACTCTGTGAGTACAAAGCCTGATACGGGGTGAGACCTCACAACTATGACTTTGTGACCTGAGCTGAAATCAAGAGACAGCCACATGACAGACTGAGCATCCCAGGTGCCTCGTGCTTTTTGATTTCTCTAATTATATGTTGGTTCCCACTAGGCACAGACAGCCTGTGAGAAATGGGTGATTGGTGGAAATTTCTCACACTGCTTCCCAGCTAACAAAGCATTCAGTTTCTGATACACAAGAGGATCCACTGACCCCTGAGACTGATGACTTGGTGCTTGAAACCCTGGAGTTGGCATGGCAATAGTTAGACAGCAGAACTCCAACCTCCGGCTGCTATGGATGCCTTCATCTGAACAGCAGACAGTTCATCCATTTGCAGTATTCTTCAGGACCTGCAAAATGTGCAGAAACAACATTCAAGGACCAGTGCAACAGAACCACTTTCTAAATACTTGAGGGTCAGCCACAAACCAGAAACTGCTGTGTAGCATGACTGCCTCAGAGGACAGGAAAAAACAAAACAAAAGAAAAAAACAAACAAAAAAAAACCCAATATCGAATGCCAGAAATGTTCCCTCTCCTTGAGAAGGAACAATGCAGGAGTTATCCCTTTGTCCCAGCACACACAGGGTTCTTACTCCTGAGACAACCATGTTGCCAAGAGATTGTTCCAGTCACTGAAGTTTCTTGCCATAACCCATCCTTTTCTGTTAAAAGACAAGTTTGGTCTTCTGTGTCTTCTCCTCCACCCTGTTGCTTTTTCAAGCTCAGATCTCCCTGTTTTCCATTGAGGCCCATTGTCTCAGATCCATTTCCTCTTCTTTTAACTAGGAAGTCTGACCAAATTCTTGTCACTCTGGGATATGCTGGGCCACAGGAACCCTCAAAAATGGCCTCCCAGTACTCTGTTGACAAAGATAAGCCCGGGACATTTCAAGGAGCCCAGCAGGAATGCTTGTGTGTATTCAGGGTCAGACGTATCAGGAGGGAGCTATCCTCACTTCTGGGCCAAAAGAAACATGGAGCTAGACAATTCATTCTCAGATTTATTTCCATTCTCAGCTGAAATGAAAAACTTTGGCCCTGAGTGTACCCATTCCAATTCCCTGGATGTATGGGTCCCAAGTAAGGCGAATGAGGCTGTCCCCCACATAGCGAGTGCCCAGCCAGTCCCAAGGAGCTCTGACTCTGCTCTGTGCTAACCAAGAGCAATCAGTTGCTGATATCCCAAAGGAAAGGTTGCTTTCCTGGGAGTATTGGTGTTTGTGGCTGGGTGATGAGGGAATGATGGTTAACCATCTTCTCTCCCTCCCTGACTGTTAAAGAAGCTGTCACTCTGAAGAGCAGTGGGTTCACCTATGGGCAGTATTCTTGAGGATCCGCTTAGCACTGAAAGAGACCAATCAAGAATACTGCACCACAGACCAGCTGAAAACACTTGAGCACAAACCCACTACCTTTGAATCACTGCTGTCTTTATCCACTGATAGGATGGGAAAGGAAACCAGTGAACTCGCAAAGCTTTCCTTGTCTCTCTCAAGTAACAATACAGGCATCTTTCCATGAGGGCTCCCACTGTAAACTGTGGAGGTTTCCCTCTGCCCTAGTCCACATGTGTTTCTTTTTGCGGAGACAGTCAGCTAGCCAGGAGATTGTACTAGTCATTTCATCCTCAGACTGATCACATTCTCATCTCTCATAGGAACCCTGTCCCTCTGTGTATCTATTTCCACTCCTTTCCTCTCTTTGTGTTTATTTTTATTTTTGAGAGAAAGGGAGGGCATGAGAGTTTGTGTGCATGTGGTGAGGGGTTGAGAGGGAGGGACAGATGACTGCAAGCAGGCTCCTCCATGCTGACAGGAGAGAACTTGATGTGGGGGTCCATCTTGCAACCATGAAATCACACCCTTCGTGATAAACTGATGCCTAAGCAACCGAGCCACCCAGGAGCCCCATTCTTTCTTTCTTTTACTTTTTTAAGTATTTATTTAATTTTGAGAGAGAGCGAGAGCGAGAGACCCACGGAAAGAGAGAAAGAGAGAGAGAGAGAAAAAAAACAGGGGATGGGTTGAGAAAGAGAGAGAGAGAGAGAGAGAATCTGTAGCAGACTTCAGGCCTCAAGCTGTCAGCAGAAACTGTAACACAGGACTCGAACTCACGAACTGTAAGATCATGACCTGAGCTGAAAACAAGAGTCAGAGGCTTAAGCGACTGAGTCATCCAGGTGCCCCTTTTTACTCTTCTTAAAAGTAGAATCAGCCATGGGCAAATCTGGCCCCTGGTTCAGAGCAATTACCTCTGGTTTTAATTGGTGATTCTGGATGAGTTCTTGGGACCGCAAAATAGGTTGAGCCATAGGAGCCCTGCAATATGCCTTCCAGATCTACATGGACAACATTAGTTGCAGGTCAGTGGAAAGTACCTAGCACAGAACATTTGAGTGTATCTAGGGCCAAAAGGGTTGGGAGGCAGCTGACTTCAGTACTGAGGCAAAGGCAAATGGAGGGAGATATTTCTCTCTCAGCTTTCTTCCATTCCCATCTAAAATGAAACTTTGGCTGTCCGTAGAGCCATTCCCATCCCATTGCTATTTGCTAAGTAGGACTTGGTTCGCAGACTGGGTGGGCCAGTAGGGCTGTCAATCACACAGTGAGCTGCCAGGGATTGCTGGTGAGTTCTTATACTGCTTCTCTGCTAACCAAGAGTAATTAGTTTCTGACAACCCACAGGGAAGATTGCTTTGCTGTCAGAAAGCACTTAGTGCCTGGCCTCATATTCTGAAGAGCACAGGATCCACGTGAGCAAGGTGTGTTCCAGGACCTAGTCAGTGCAGACAGAGGCTCTTCAAAACCTAATGTGCCACAGAAATGGTTCCAAACACCCCCTGAATCTCTGCTGCCTCTATCCCCTGTAGGGAAGTACAGGAAAAACAGCCAAGGTCAGAAGCTTTCCCTCCCTTTCAGAAGGAAATATGCAGACCTCCTGCAGACTGGGCTTTCAGGAGGTTTCCCTTTAGAGGTTTCCTTTGTCTCTAGCCACAGGAGTTTCTTACTCCTTAGACAGGACCTCGCCAGGAAGTTGTCCTTCCAAGACACTTCATTCTAAACTATGTCCCATTCTCATAGATACTGAAGCACTTTGGCCTTCCTGTTTTCCATTCCAATGAATACTTTTTTTCTGTTTGCAAAGTTGTTTCTCTCTGAGCGCCATTCAGAGCCAGTGTCTCAGAGACATATCCTTTCCTTTAGGTTGGGGAATCTGGCCAAATCCTGATGTCTCTGGCATAATTGGGACACAGGATCCCCTCATTATGTGCCTTTCAGAAGTGTGTAGGCAATGGGGGGCATAGGGCTCTTGAAGGTCCCCAGCAGAGTGTCCCTGAGTAGGCAATGCCAGGGTTTGGGAGGGAGCTGGCCTTACTTCTGTTTGAAGGAGAAACTATGTTAGTTCATTCCAAGCTCTATCCTGATCTTCTCTGTCATATAGAAGCTTGGCCTTCCTTATAGCCCTTCCCATCTAGTTTGTTTTCATAACTAGGTCACCACCAGGTGGAATTGGTCTGTCAGCCACATAACCAACATCCAGAGTTTGCGATGATATACCACGCTGGTCCTGTGTTATCTGAGAGCAATCAGTTCCTTTATCCCGAAGAAGAATTCCCCTCCTGCCCAGAATGAGCACCTGTTGCTTGACTGGCCCAGGCAATCTCTGTGATTGATAGCCAGCTGGTCACCCTCCCCTTCCTGATTGAATTGTGTTGATTGTCTAAGGCAGATGGACGGGACATGCATAGTAGACTGCAGGACAATTCAGCCCAAAAAAGCCTTGGAAGGAATACTGCACTATGACTCGGTTAAAAAACCTACAGCACCCTCAGGAGCACTGTTACCAGGAATCAGTTCCCTGAGGGCTAGGGCATACAAAGGAACCAAGGTCAGGAGCCATCCTTCTCTTTCTGAAGGAAAAGTGCAAGCCTTTTGCCAGATGGGCACCCAGGTGTAGGCAATGGATGTTTCCCTTTGTCCCTGCCCACAGGTGTTTCTTACTAGAGACAACAGCTTCTCCAGAGCTTGTGCTATTCACATCCTTGCCAGCTTCATTCTGCTCTCCTTTGGAATGAAGCACTTTGGCCCTCCTTTTCCCTGGTTCATTTCCCTCCTTTTCCTCTTTTTTTCCAAACTAGGATCTTGCTGGAGTCCCTTCAGAATCAGTGTCTCAGAACATCATCTGAGTTACTCCTTTAAACTGGGGACTCTGGCATAGATTGACAACAGGACCTCTTGTAACTTCCCATGAGAACTCTGTTCATAGTGAGAGGACTAAGGCATATAAAGGCATATAAAGTCAGGTTGGGTATGGGTAGATGTGGGTAGGAGGTCCCAGAGGTTTGTGGAGGGGCTGGCCTTACAGATGCAGCAAGGAGAAATGAAAGTAGATATACATGCCCAGCATTACTGCAGTCCCATCTGTAATGTGGATCCTGACTTCCTGTGGAGCCATTCCCACCAAGTTGCTATTTTCTAAGTCCTTGGTCACATTGAGGGACAACTGGGCTTCCACTCACGTCACACAAGCAGAGCCCAAAGATTGGTGCTAAACTCCCACTCTGGTCCTTTGCTATGGGAGAGCAAACAGTATCTTCAAATCAAAGGAAGGATGGCCTTCTTTTTCCTGAGTGCTTGGTGCTTGGCCAGCTCTGGTAAGTGCAGTGAAGGATAGGCATGCCTTCCTTCTGAGTCAAACATGATTCCCGTATGCACACTATGCTTCAGGACCTGGTCAGAACCGAAAGGGCCCTTTCAAGAACTTCTGCATCAGGTCCAGGCTCCAATCACTTGATCACCAGCTAGGGGCAAGGACCCCTTACCTCCAAATCAATGGTGCTTCTATTGCCTGATGGGAAGGACAGGAAAAACCACCTAATCCAGCTTTTCCTGTTTGTTAATGAATAGAGACCTCCTGCAGAATTTCCCTCTTGGGTGTAGCCAATGGAATTTTCCTTTTACACTGGCCCTCAGGGCTTTCTTACTGCCCAGACAGCCAGTCCAACAGGAGATAGAAGTAAGCACTGAATTCTAACTGTAGTCCATTGTCTTCTGCAATGAAGACATTTGGTCCTCAGGGAGCCTGTTTGCATTGTATTCTGCTTCTTTTCAAACTAGGTTCTACCTGGGAGCCATTCAGAATAATAGCCTCAGAAGAATGTACCCTGTTTACACTTGAACTTTCCAGGATCCAGGGGTCTGTGTTAGGTACACAGCCCAGGTCCCAACATTGGTGTGGAGTTCCCGCTCATTTCCTCAGCCAACTGACAGCTCTCACTGTCTGGTACCCCAGAGGAAATCAGGCCCACCAACCAAGGGGGCTTGGCACTCACTTAGAGTCATTGCAGGGGTTGTAGGCCACTGGCCTCCGTCCCCTGGCTGACAGAGGTGAATTCATCCTGCAGAGTAAATGGTTCATGCATGTCCACTCTGCTCCAGGCCCTGGGATTGTACCAAAGGGACTTTTTTTTTTTAATTTTTTCAATATATGAAATTTATTGTCGAATTGGTTTCCATACAACACCCAGTGCTCATCACAAAAGGTGCCCTCCTCAATACCCATCACCCACCCTCCCCTCCCTCCCACCCCCCATCAACCCTCAGTTTGTTCTCAGTTTCCAACAGTCTCTTATGCTTTGGCTCTCTCCCACTCTAACCTCTTTTTTTTTCCTTCCCCTCCCCCATGGGTTTCTGTTAAGTTTCTCAGGATCCACATAAGAGTGAAAACATATGGTGTCTGTCTTTCTCTGTATGGCTTATTTCACTTAGCATCACACTCTCCAGTTCCATCCACGTTGCTACAAAGGGCCATATTTGGTTCTTTCTCATTGCCATGTAGTACTCCATTGTGTATATAAACCACAATTTCTTTATCCATTCATCAGTTGATGGACATTTAGGCTCTTTCCATAATTTGGCTATTTGTTGAGAGTCCTGCTATAAACATTGGGGTACAAGTGCCCCTATGCATCAGTACTCCTGTATCCCTTGGGTAAATTCCTAGCAGTGCTATTGCTGGATCATAGGGTAGGTCTATTTTTAATTTTCTGAGGAACCTCCACACTGTTTCCCAGAGTGGCTGCACCAATTTGCATTCCCACCAACAGTGCAGGAAGGTTCCCGTTTCTCCACATCCTCTCCAGCATCTATAGTCTCCTGATTTGTTCATTTTGGCCACTCTGACTGGCGTGAGGTGATATCTGAGTGTGGTTTTGATTTGTATTTCCCTGATGAGGAGCGACGTTGAGCATCTTTTCATGTGCCTGTTGGCCATCCGGATGTCTTCTTATTTTAAAGTGTCTATTTATGTTTTCTGCCCATTTCTTCACTGGGTTATTTGTTTTTTGGGTGTGGAGTTTGGTGAGCTCTTTATAGATTTTGGATACTAGCCCTTTGTCCGATATGTCATTTGCAAATATCTTTTCCCATTCCGTTGGTTGCCTTTTAGTTTTGTTGGTTGTTTCCTTTGCTCTGCAGAAGCTTTTTATCTTCATGAGGTCCCAGTAGTTCATTTTTGCTTTTAATTCCCTTGCCTTTGGGGATGTGTCGAGTAAGAGATTGCTACAGCTGAGGTCAGAGAGGTCTTTTCCTGCTTTCTCCTCTAGGGTATTGATGGTTTCCTGTCTCACATTCAGGTCCTTTATCCATTTTGAGTTTATTTTTGTGAATGTTGTGAGAAAGTGGTCTAGTTTCAACCGTCTGCATGTTGCTGTCCAGTTCTCCCAGCACCATTTGTTAAAGAGACTGTCTTTTTCCATTGGATGTTCTTTCCTGCTTTGTCAAAGATTAGTTGGCCATACTTTTGTGGGTCTAGTTCTGGGGTTTCTATTCTATTCCATTGGTCTATGTGTCTGTTTTTGTGCCAATACCATGCTGTCTTGATGATGACAGCTTTGTAGTAGAGGCTAAAGTCTGGGATTGTGATGCCTCCTGCTTTGCTCTTCTTCAGAATTACTTTGGCTATTCGGGGCCTTTTGTGGTTCCATATGAATTTTAGAATTGCTTGTTCTAGTTTCGAGAAGAATGCTCGTGCAATTTTGATTGGGGTTGCATTGAATGTGTAGATAGCTTTGGGTAGTATTGACATTTTCCCAATATTTATTCTTCCAATCCATGAGCAGGGAAGGTCTTTCCATTTCTTTATATCTTCTTCAATTACCTTCATAAGCTTTCTATAGTTTTCAGCATACAGATCTTTTACATCTTTGGTTAGATTTATTCCTAGGTATTTTATGCTTCTTGGTGCAATTGTGAATGGGATCAGTTTCTTTATTTGTCTTTCTGTTGTTTCATTGTTAGTGTATAAGAATGCAACTGATTTCTGTACATTGATTTTGTATCCTGCAACTTTGCTGAATTCATGTATCAGTTCTAGCAGACTTTTGGTGGAGTCTATCCGATTTTCCATGTATAATATCATGTCATCTGCAAAAAGCGAAAGCTTAACTTCATCTTTGCCGATTTTGATGCCTTTGATTTCCTTTTGTTGTCTGCTGGTGCTAGAACTTCCAACACTATGATAAACAACAGCAGTGAGAGTGGGCATCCCTGTCGTGTTCCTGATCTCAGGGAAAAAGCTCTCAGTTTTTCCCCATTGAGGATGATGTTAGCTGTGGGCTTTTCATAAACGGCTTTTATGATGATTAAGTATGTTCCTTCTATCCCGACTTTCTCAAGGGTTTTTATTAAGAAAGGGTGCTGGATTTTGTCAAAGGCCTTTTCTGCATCGATTGACAGGATCATATGGTTATCTTTTCTTTTATTAATGTGATGTATCACGTTGATTGATTTGTGAATGTTGAACCAGTCCTGCATCCCAGGAATGAATCCCACTTGATCATGGTGAATAATACTTTTTATATGCTGTTGAATTCGATTTGCTAGTATCTTATTGAGAATTTTTGCATCCATATTCATCAGGGATATTGGCCTGTAGTTCTCTTTTTTTACTGGGTCTCTGTCTGGTTTAGGAATCAAAGTAATACTGGCTTCATAGAATCAGTCTGGAAGTTTTCCTTCCCTTTCTATTTCTTGGAATAGCGTGAGAAGGATAGGTATTATCTCTGCTTTAAACGTCTGGTAGAACTCCCCTGGGAAGGCATCTGGTCCTGGACTCTTCTTTGTTGGGAAATTTTTAATAACCGATTCAATTTCTTCGCTGGTTATTGGTCTGTTCAAGCTTTCTATTTCCTCCTGATTGAGATTTGGAAGAGTGTGGGTGTTTAGGAATTTGTCCATTTCTTCCAGGTTGTCCAATTTGTTGCCATATAATTTTTCATAGTATTCCCTGATAATTGTTTGTATCTCTGAGGGATTGGTTGTAATAATTCATTCATGATTTTATCTATTTGGGTCATCTTCCTTTTCTTTTTTTTAATTTTTTTTAATGTTTATTTATTTTTGAGACAGAGAGAGACAGAGCATGAACGGGGAGGGGCAGAGAGAGAGGGAGACACAGA
>NW_026059174.1:0-11388 GCF_023721935.1 Panthera uncia | reverse complement strand
GGATTAAAGTCTTAGATGTCATACCTGAAACCATAAAAATTCTAGAAGAGAGCACAGGCAGTAATTCCTCTGACATTGGCCATAGCAACATTTTTCTAGATATGTCTCCTGAGGCAAGGGAAACAAAAGAAAAAATGAACTATCGGGACTACATCAAAATTAAAAGCTTGTGCACAGAAAAGGAAACAATCTAAAAGACAGAAAGACGACCTGATGAATGGGAGAAGATATTTGCAAATGACATACCCATGAAAGGGTTAGTATCCAAAATATATAAAGAACTTATACAACTCAACCCCTCCCCAAAAAAAACCCACCACAAATAGTCCAATTAAAAGTGGGCCAAAGACATGAACAGACATTTCTCTAAAGAAGACATACAGATGACCAACAGACACACAAAAAGATGCTCAACATCAGTCATCATCAGGGAAATGCAAATCCAAACCGCAATGAGATATCACCTCACACACCTGTCAGAATGTCTAAAATTTAAAAAACAACAACAACCAAAAAAAACCCATGAGAAACAAGTGTTGGCGAGGACGTGGAGGAAGAGGAACCCTTGTGTACTATTGGTGGGACTGCAAACTGGTGTAGCCCCTGTGGAGAGCAGTATGGAGGTTCTCAAAAAATTAAAAATAGAATCACCGTGTGATCCAGTAACTCCACTTTTGGGAATTTACCCCAAGAATACAAAAACACGAATTCAAGAAGATGTATGCACCCCCCGTATTTGTCGCAGCATCATTTACAGTAGTCAACTTATGGAAGCAGCCCAAGTGTCCACTGACAGGTGAATGGATAAGGAAGATGTGGTATCTGAATATAATGCAATATTACTCAGCCATAAAAAAACGAAACCTTGCCACTTGCAACAATATGATGAATCCAGAGAGTATACTGCTAAGTGACGTAAGTCAGTGAAAGAAAGACAAATACTATATTCTTTCACCCAGAAAGAAAACAAACAAAAGGAAAAAGAGACAAAGCAGAAAACAGACTCTTAATGACAGAGAACAAGTTGATGATTATCAGAGGGGAGGTGGGAGGGGGGATGGGCTAAATGGATAAGGGGCACTAAGGAATCCACTCCTGAAATCATTGTTGACTATGTGCTAAGTTGGGTGTAAATTAAAAAAATAAAAAATAAAAAGATAAGTGTACTCTTCATCCCCTTCACCTATTTCACCCATCCCCCCTCCCACCTCCCCTCTGATAATCATCAACTTGTTCTCTGTCATTAAGAGTCTGTTTTCTGCTTTGTCTCTTTTTCCTTTTGTTTGTTTTCTTTCTGGGTGAAAGAATATAGTATTTGTCTTTCTTTCACTGACTTACGTCACTTAGCAGTATACTCTCTGGATTCATCATATTGTTGCAAGTGGCAAGGTTTCATTTTTTTATGGCTGAGTAATATTGCATTATATTCAGATACCACATCTTCCTTATCCATTCACCTGTCAGTGGACACTTGGGCTGCTTCCATAAGTTGACTACTGTAAATGATGCTGCGACAAATACGGGGGGTGCATACATCTTCTTGAATTCGTGTTTTTGTATTCTTGGGGTAAATTCCCAAAAGTGGAGTTACTGGATCACACGGTGATTCTATTTTTAATTTTTTGAGAACCTCCATACTGCTCTCCACAGGGGCTACACCAGTTTGCAGTCCCACCAATAGTACACAAGGGTTCCTCTTCCTCCACGTCCTCGCCAACACTTGTTTCTCATGGGTTTTTTTTGGTTGTTGTTGTTTTTTAAATTTTAGACATTCTGACAGGTGTGTGAGGTGATATCTCATTGCGGTTTGGATTTGCATTTCCCTGATGATGACTGATGTTGAGCATCTTTTTGTGTGTCTGTTGGTCATCTGTATGTCTTCTTTAGAGAAATGTCTGTTCATGTCTTTGGCCCACTTTTAATTGGACTATTTGTGGTGGGTTTTTTTTGGGGAGGGGTTGAGTTGTATAAGTTCTTTATATATTTTGGATACTAACCCTTTCATGGGTATGTCATTTGCAAATATCTTCTCCCATTCATCAGGTCGTCTTTCTGTCTTTTAGATTGTTTCCTTTTCTGTGCACAAGCTTTTAATTTTGATGTAGTCCCGATAGTTCATTTTTTCTTTTGTTTCCCTTGCCTCAGGAGACATATCTAGAAAAATGTTGCTATGGCCAATGTCAGAGGAATTACTGCCTGTGCTCTCTTCTAGAATTTTTATGGTTTCAGGTATGACATCTAAGACTTTAATCCTTTTGAGATTATTTTTGTGTATGGTGTAAGAAAGTGGTCCAGTTTCATTCTTTTGCATTAGCTGTCCAATTTTCCGAGCACCATTTGTTGAAGAGACTGTCTTTTTCCCATTGCATATTCTTGCTTCCTCTGTTAAAGATTAATTGGCCACACAATTCTGGGTTTATTTCTGGCCTCTGTATTCTGGTCTATTGATCTATGTGTCTACTTCTGTGCCGGTACCATACTGTTTTGATTTCTTCAGCTTTGTAGTGTACCTTGACATCTGGGATTGTGATTCCTCCAGTTTTGTTCTTCTTTGCCAGGATTCCTTTGGCTATTCAGGGTCTTTAGTGGTCCCATACAAAGTTTAGGACTGTGTGCTCTAGTTCTGTGGAAAATGCTCTTGGTTATTTTGATAGGGTTTGCATTCAACCTGTAGACTGCTTTCGGTAGTACAGTATGGACATTTTAACAACATTTCTTCTTCTAATCCGTGAGCATGAGATCTCTTTCCATTTGTTTGTGTCATCCTCAATTTCTTTCACCGAGGCTTTATAGTCGTCAGAGTGTAGGTCTTTCGCCTCCTTGGTTACGTTTATTCCTAGGTATTTTACTATTTTGGGCACAATTGTAAATGGCATTGTTTTCTTAACTCCTCTTTCTGCCACTTCCTTATTAGTGTATAGAAATGCAATGGAGTTCTGTATATCGACTTTGTATCTAGTGATCTTACTGAATTCATTTATCAGTTCAAGTACATGTTTGGTAGAGCTGTTAGGGTTTTCTATATCTAGTATCATATCGTCTTCAAATAGTGATAGTTGAGCTCCTTCCTTGCCAATTGGGGTGCCCTTTATTTCTTTTTCTTGTCTGATTGCTGTGGCTAGGACTTCCAGTACCATGTTGAGTAGAAGTGGTGAGAGTGGACATCTTCGTCTTGTTCCTGATCTTAGGGGAAAAGCTCTCAGTTTTCCCCATTAAGTATGAGGCTCGCTGTGGGATTTTCAGGTAAGTTGAGGTAAGTTCCCTCTAAACTTACTTTGCTTAGGGTTTTTATCATGAACGGATGTGGTACTTTGTCAAGTGCATTTTCTGCATCTATTGAAATGATTGTGTGGTTTTTATCCTTCCTCTCGTTGATGCAATGTATCACGTTGATTGATTTGCAAATAATGAACCACGCTTGCATCCTGGGGATAAATCCCTTGTTGAGGATTTTTGCATCCGTGTTCATCAGAGATATTGGCCTGTAGTTCTCTTTTTGGTGGCGTCTTTATCTGGTTTTGGTATCAGGGTAATGCTGGCCTCATGGAATGAATTTGGGAGTTTTCCTTCTTCCGCAATTTTTTGTAACAGTTGGAGAAGAATAGGTGTTAACTTTTCTCTAAACGTTTGGTAGAATTCACCCAGATTTGGGGGGTTTTCAGCGGGGCTCACAGTGCCAGTAAGGTCCGAGCTGGTCCACTGCAGGTGGGAACCTGCAGGAGCCTGGGAAGCCTCCTGCTGAGGCCTGCCAACATTGAGGGGGCAGAGCCACAGAACTGCCTGAAGGCGGGGCGCTCTGTTAGCAAGCTAGATGGAGAGTGTTTTGCTGTGCTGGTTCCCACAGGTGTCCATATAGCTAGGCTGAGGGGTGGGGAAAGGAAATGGCACCTGCCAGCTCTTTTGTTTGGAGAGGTCTCCCAGAGATCCCTGCCTCTCCAACCCAGGGTCAGAGATTAGTAAATAAATCTCCTTCCCATATAGCCCACGTGATTTTTAAACTGCTGTTTGTGTGCTGTATCTTAGTGAAGCTGCCTGTTATGCTGATTCTTTATGGGTTGGTACTTGGTTTCCTTTCACCCTCCAGCTCTCCCATAGCTGAGTCTGCACATTTTTAAAGTTTCAGGTGTTAAGCCCCAGTGATGGTAAGAACTCCTGAAGGTTGGCCCTGTGTTTTTCAAATCCAGTTGTTATGGTGATTAATCTTCCCAGTGTTAGTCCCACTGCCTAGGGTGCCTGGTGTTGGTGTCTGTTTCTCTCCCCTGTCCATGTCTGTAGCCTCCCTCCCTCCTGTGGACTGGTGTTCAGTCCCATAGATCTATTTGGCTCCCGATTGTGTCATTGCCCTTCCTACCCTCTTGAAGGTGGCTTCTCTACATTTAGCTGTTGAGATCCTGTCCTGCCAGACTTTGGGTCATTTTGTGGGTTTTTTTTTACACTGATATGGGTGTTTTCTGTTGTATCCATGGCATGAGGTGAGTTTAGGATCTCCTACTCTGCCATTTCTTCCTTCTATTCTGCCACCTTCAACAAAATGTAATCTTTAAATATTGATGGGGATAGAGTGTTCATTTCACCATTAGTCTAACATTATGTTTGAAATTTTTCATATTAATGCATCAGTGGCAAAGGAAACTGAATTCGAATCCTGGATGCAACACGGATTTCCCCTCCTGCTTCTCAATATATTCATCTGTTAAGGGAGAGAACTGAACTTGAGTGCCTTTGAACTTCCTTAGGGTGTTCATATTCTATAAGTTGAGAGAAGTTGGTTTCCTTTGTGAGAAATTTTATTACCAATAGTCATTTTCTACTTCAAAATCTGTCACTCCAGGAGACGAAGGAGCAATTCATCAATCCAGTTGACTAAGTGGGTTCCACTTTCTCCCTCACAACTCCCCATGTGTCTTACCCAAAACAGAAATCAGGAGGCTTTTCTAGACTGTACTATGGTCATAGCCAACTCTACTTCCTGACATAGCTATTTCTTAAGGAGCTTAAGAAGGTATTTCAAAACTCAGTTCATTCTGTTTGTTTGTATCATTCCTCCATGTTTTAAAACAGTTTTAGATGATCAGAAAAGTGGCAAATATAGCCACCCCAAAAAGTCCCATATACCTCACACTTAATTTCTCCTAGTGTTAGTAAAGTACTTATTAACCAAAAAATAAACCGATATTGATGCATCACTATTAACCATAGTTTATAGTTTATTCAGGTTCCTTAGCATTTACCTAGTAATTTTTTCTGTTCCAGCATCCCATCCAGGATGCCACATTACAGTGAGTCATCATATTCCTTAGGCTCCTTTCGACTGTGACAGTTTCTCAGGCTTTGTTTGTTTTGATGACTTTGTTTTGAGGAGTACTGGTCAGGTGTTTTGTAGATGTCTCTCAATTGGGGTCTGTCTAGTGTTTGTTTTTCTCAAGATTAGACTGGGGTTATGGGTTTTGTGGAGGAAAAGCACAGGGGCGAAGTGCCACTCTCGTCACACCATATCAAGGCTAAATATTAACAACATGACATACGGTGACTTCTCCTTGGTATATTTCCAGGTGGTTACATTTGCCTTCCCCTTGCCCCAAACTCAAAGGGATTGTTCTCTAATCTTCATAGAGAATCTGTTGGGTTTCCTAAAGGTAAAACCCGCGAAAGTGTGGCTCCCTCCAATCCTAATACTGGGATTCCAGGAGTTTTAAGTCTGGTTGGTCCACACCATTAAGTGTTTCTACTAGTTTATGGTTCTGTGGCTTCAGCTCCAGGTAATTAAATCATGATTCCCTCTTTCTGGATTCACCTGCCTCTCCAAGTTTCAGGCTGACTTAGATCTCTGATGGGTTCAAGAAAAGTCATTCATTTTTTCAGTTTATTTAATTTTTCTTATTGTAAGCCTAGGAGTGATGTCTTCCAAAGTCTTTACATGTCAAAGCTGAAAATTCACTCTGTTTTTATGCAAGTTTATTCAGCAATGATCCTAAAGGAAATAAAATTAGTGGTCTAAAACCTTTGCTTTAACAGGCAAGTAATCTTTGAAGTGAATTTTCTGTTAAGCTTGTTTTACTGTATGAAATTTAGAGTGCCTTGGAAACCAGCTCTCAATAAAAATGTGTTTCTCTTGACTAATTTGGCTCCGTTATGTTTAGAGGCACGTGATAAAAGAATAAAATCATAAGATTTTGAGCACAAAGATACAGATTTGGGGGGTTTCAAGTAAAAACTTCCTAGGCCATCTCTATCTCTGAGACGGATTTCCTTATTTGTTTATTTGTTAAATTTCGTGGCTACAGGGATTTCATCTATCTTTTTATCTTAAGTGTCTGGCATAAAACCTGGCCCAGAGTAGGCTTCACTGAAAATTGAATTGAAAGGCCTGCCCAATCAATCTCATAGTGTTGTTACGAGGATTAAACAAATGATGTACATGAAAGCTCTTTGCAAACTTCAAAGGGCCTTACAAACGCTGCTCCTTTATTTTTTTTTATCAGTCATTAATCTTGAATGCCTGTCTACATGTAGGCATTTTTTTCGATGCCGCGCAGATAAGGAGGAAAGCGCTATAAAGAGTTAATTTTTACTCAGATTGCGGGTTGATTCCTCTTATAGCAACAACAATATACATTCCTCAACTTGTTCAATTTAAAATCCTGGCAAGCGTTTTGATATTTGACAGCACTCCTGTCAAGGAATTCTGTTCTACAATTAATCATGCCATAGCCATTTCTTCCACTACTGCCACAATATAATGGCATCATTGTATATGCATACATAGTACACTTGTATACTGCTGAAAAAGAGGTAGAGCAAATGAACTTGAAAAATTTACTACTCTGTAGATCACAGTTATATTGCCAAGATTTATTATTAAACCCATTCTATTTTAATGCCATTACTGCTCCAACATGAGCTTAGATCAAAACATTCAGACATTGCAGTTTTCTATTTCCTTGCTTGGGAAATTAATATTCTGCCTTCTTTAAGATGTTTTGAGTGTCAGCTAGGTGCACCGTAAATGGCCGGGATTTTGATTATGGCTTTGTCTAGATCAGTGCTGGACGCGGCTACAGAGTCTACTCCATTCCATCCCCCACTGTCAGAGATTTCCTGAGGCAAATGAGTTTGCCACAAATCAAGATGCGTCCAACAAACATCTCTATGAACCTGTTCCATCTCTCCTTGGCGACTTGCCACCTCTCCTTACTCTTAACATTGAAACCCCCGTATTTACCAAATGTTTTAGCTTCCTTAGTAGATTAACCATTTCATGGGAATCCTAGCCCACTACCACAACCGTGTGTCCCTCATAGAGAGACATCTTACATTTTAAACAATCTCAGACAGCTTTGGGCAAATACATTACCACTGTTTTTCAGTAGAATCATTTCTTGTTTATGTGTCTAATTTGTCAAGAAATCAGATCACAAATTACAGAAAAGGCAATCCAGAAAGTACAGATATGGTGGTCAAAAATAGATTTAATCTTTACCCTTGCAGGTAATTGTAACTACTTATACTGATGACATCTTGTGGCTTTCAGACTTTCATCTTTTGGAACTTCCATGTGGAATTGTCATGACCAATACTTTCATACAACTGCACAGTCACCCCATGACACCCCATGCGTGGCGTGAGTTGGTATCGAATTGCTCAAGAAACATGTGACACAAACACAATCACAATTTCATATTAAGGACTGAAAAAATCCATTAACTGAAAAATGAACTTTGTATACATGGCGATAAATAGCATAATAAGGTACAGCTGTCACTTAGGAAAGCAAGTGAATGTAATTATTGAGTAAACAAAGTCCAGACCATGACTACATGTGTAGAGAAGGAAGATGTGGCAGTGCCCAAGACTGCAGATGCAAGAGGTCAAGGTTTTTAAGCTTCTAATTTATTTCTTTTTTAAAAACATTTTTAAGTTTATTATTTTTTAAAGTTTATTATTTTTATTAATTTTTTTAGGTTTAATTTTGAAAGAGAGAGAGACAGAGTGTGAGCAGGGGAGGGGCAGAGAGAGAGGGAGACACAGAATCTGAAGCAGGACCCAGGCTCTGAGGTGTCAGCACAGAGCCAGACGTGGGGCTCGAACTCAAGAACCATGGGATCATGACCTGAACTGAAGTCGGTCTCTCAACCAACCGAGCCACCCAGGTGCTCCTCTTATTTGTTTTCCCCACTGATTCATGGTCTGATCTTAAATCTGTTCTGAGGAGTTATTTTCAAATGAAACAGATTATTTCTTAATCCAGAAATGCCAGGAAAATAACATAATTTCACATTTTGAGACTGCCAGATCTGCATTTATCAAGAGAAGATAAGCTCAGTTTTGTATACCAACCTGGCTTTGTCAGAGAGACTGCATGGCATGGTGCCTTGCGAGATAATAATGATTTGGGGTAAGGTTACTCTTACTCTGATCCTTGTTCCTGATGTCTAGTCTCTTGACTCCTGTGTGCACAACTATTCCTAAATCAGTACTCCTAAGGGGCTCTCTGGCTCTGCTACCAGAGGGGGACAAAAAAGAAAAAAGAAAAAAAGACATAGCTCTTACTTACACTTTTGTTTTCCACTAGTGAAGATTATTTTCATTGTTGTGCCCTCTCATTCAGCTCCTTTTGTCACCAAAAGGACTTAGGTGATAACTATACTCCGTAGTGGCAAAAGTGAACAAATTCAAAAGGATCTCTCAAGAATCAATTTTACGTACATAGCAGCAGCAAACTGATGTTTGTCTACCTGAGGTAACCTGCAATGTATTAAAAGGTGCTACCAAATCAGAAATGGAGTCAAAATCTTGGTGTATACCTTCCTAGCTATCATTTTATCAGAGATGTGATAAAATGTGGCTTTGAAATTTTAAATCGATGCTCAATAATTGATTGCAACCACAGTATGCTATTTAATTTATACCAGTCACATAATTTCTCCTACTCTGAACTTTCTCATCTGTAAAATGAATGCCTAATACCCACCCTTAAAGGGCCAGCACAACAGGCAGCTTCACTAAGATACAGCACACAAACAGCAGTTTAAAAATCACGTGGGCTATATGGGAAGGAGATTTATTTACTAATCTCCGACCCTGGGTTGGAGAGGCAGGGATCTCTGGGAGACCTCTCCAAACAAAAGAGCTGGCAGGTGCCATTTCCTTTCCCCACCCCTCAGCCTAGCTATATGGACACCTGTGGGAACCAGCACAGCAAAACACTCTCCATCTAGCTTGCTAACAGAGCGCCCCGCCTTCAGGCAGTTCTGTGGCTCTGCCCCCTCAATGTTGGCAGGCCTCAGCAGGAGGCTTCCCAGGCTCCTGCAGGTCCCCACCTGCAGTGGACCAGCTCAGACCTTACTGTGAGCCCCGCTGAAAACCCCCCAAATCTGGGTGAATTCTACCAAACGTTTAGAGAAAAGTTAACACCTATTCTTCTCCAACTGTTACAAAAAATTGCGGAAGAAGGAAAACTCCCAAATTCATTCCATGAGGCCAGCATTACCCTGATACCAAAACCAGATAAAGACGCCACCAAAAAGAGAACTACAGGCCAATATCTCTGATGAACACGGATGCAAAAATCCTCAACAAGGGATTTATCCCCAGGATGCAAGCGTGGTTCATTATTTGCAAATCAATCAACGTGATACATTGCATCAACGAGAGGAAGGATAAAAACCACACAATCATTTCAATAGATGCAGAAAATGCACTTGACAAAGTACCACATCCGTTCATGATAAAAACCCTAAGCAAAGTAAGTTTAGAGGGAACTTACCTCAACTTACCTGAAAATCCCACAGCGAGCCTCATACTTAATGGGGAAAACTGAGAGCTTTTCCCCTAAGATCAGGAACAAGACGAAGATGTCCACTCTCACCACTTCTACTCAACATGGTACTGGAAGTCCTAGCCACAGCAATCAGACAAGAAAAAGAAATAAAGGGCACCCCAATTGGCAAGGAAGGAGCTCAACTATCACTATTTGAAGACGATATGATACTAGATATAGAAAACCCTAACAGCTCTACCAAACATGTACTTGAACTGATAAATGAATTCAGTAAGATCACTAGATACAAAGTCGATATACAGAACTCCATTGCATTTCTATACACTAATAAGGAAGTGGCAGAAAGAGGAGTTAAGAAAACAATGCCATTTACAATTGTGCCCAAAATAGTAAAATACCTAGGAATAAACGTAACCAAGGAGGCGAAAGACCTACACTCTGACGACTATAAAGCCTCGGTGAAAGAAATTGAGGATGACACAAACAAATGGAAAGAGATCTCATGCTCACGGATTAGAAGAAGAAATGTTGTTAAAATGTCCATACTGTACTACCGAAAGCAGTCTACAGGTTGAATGCAAACCCTATCAAAATAACCAAGAGCATTTTCCACAGAACTAGAGCACACAGTCCTAAACTTTGTATGGGACCACTAAAGACCCTGAATAGCCAAAGGAATCCTGGCAAAGAAGAACAAAACTGGAGGAATCACAATCCCAGATGTCAAGGTACACTACAAAGCTGAAGAAATCAAAACAGTATGGTACCGGCACAGAAGTAGACACATAGATCAATAGACCAGAATACAGAGGCCAGAAATAAACCCAGAATTGTGTGGCCAATTAATCTTTAACAGAGGAAGCAAGAATATGCAATGGGAAAAAGACAGTCTCTTCAACAAATGGTGCTCGGAAAATTGGACAGCTAATGCAAAAGAATGAAACTGGACCACTTTCTTACACCATACACAAAAATAATCTCAAAAGGATTAAAGTCTTAGATGTCATACCTGAAACCATAAAAATTCTAGAAGAGAGCACAGGCAGTAATTCCTCTGACATTGGCCATAGCAACATTTTTCTAGATATGTCTCCTGAGGCAAGGGAAACAAAAGAAAAAATGAACTATCGGGACTACATCAAAATTAAAAGCTTGTGCACAGAAAAGGAAACAATCTAAAAGACAGAAAGACGACCTGATGAATGGGAGAAGATATTTGCAAATGACATACCCATGAAAGGGTTAGTATCCAAAATATATAAAGAACTTATACAACTCAACCCCTCCCCAAAAAAAACCCACCACAAATAGTCCAATTAAAAGTGGGCCAAAGACATGAACAGACATTTCTCTAAAGAAGACATACAGATGACCAACAGACACACAAAAAGATGCTCAACATCAGTCATCATCAGGGAAATGCAAATCCAAACCGCAATGAGATATCACCTCACACACCTGTCAGAATGTCTAAAATTTAAAAAACAACAACAACCAAAAAAAACCCATGAGAAACAAGTGTTGGCGAGGACGTGGAGGAAGAGGAACCCTTGTGTACTATTGGTGGGACTGCAAACTGGTGTAGCCCCTGTGGAGAGCAGTATGGA
>NW_026059173.1:0-11392 GCF_023721935.1 Panthera uncia | reverse complement strand
GGTACAGAGATTCCCCATATGGTCCCTAGCCGCCACCCAAATATCACCCCTGCCATTACCAACATCGCCCGCCAGAACGGTACATTTCCCAGAACTGATGAGCCTACCGTGACACATCACCCAGAGTCCAAAGTTTACCCCAAGGTTGACTCTTAGGTGTGGTACATTCTATGGTTTCAGTACATACTAGTAACAGACATCCATCATCGTAATATCATGCAGAGTATTTTCACTGATCTAAAACAGGATCAGTTTAGATTCTCAAAACATGGGACATAAAAACTCCTTTCACACAGTGTCTAATACTCATTAAAATCTAAATAAAATGTCTCACACCATTTTGTTGAAGAAAAATAACATGTCAAGGGAGATAACTACGTGAGTTTTCACTGTGAGCATTATTAGCTCATACATAGTACAAAATCGGACTGGTATCTCATGAACGTCAGTATTGCAAATGGTCAATCCTACAGTTCGTTAAGTGGACCCTCTATGTTTCTAAACAGAAAGAAAGGACCCAATTTCAGAAATTCCATCTTCTCCCCGCTCTCCATCCTCCCTCTTTTTACCTCCTAGCTGCAATTCAAAAGGAAAAGTGGGCATTCTAAAAATATGATGAATCTTAACTTATGATTAAAGGGTTACTGCGGTTTTCAAGTGCAAAGGCTAAAATACTCACCATGACTTTCAAAGTCCTCAAACGCTGTGCCATAGTCTTGCTTACCACCTTTCCTCCCAGGGCTTCTGCTCGTGTGTGTTCCAGCCATGCCTGACACTTGCTGTCCCTCATGAATATGTCCCGACCGTCTCATTCCCTACATTTTTAGCATTTCTTAGTGGCTAAATGACCTTCGTCTGATAAACTTCCACCTTCTGCATTTACTTCCTGTGTCCAAAGTATCCTGTCCATCTCCTCGGCACAGCCTTCCAGGTTTTCCCAAACAATTTTCTTGCTACTTATCTTCCACTGCTAAAATGTGTGTGTGCGTGTGTGTGTTTTGAATCATGCAACCCTTGATTATAGTTTTCTTTCCTTTTCTCTTTAAAATCTTTGCTCATTAGAATTCATATCTCATTAGCAAGTTCACATTGATCTATTTGGTGCACTGCAGACTAGGCTGGGAAGCAGCTTAGCAGAGAGCAGTCAAAAAGCATCCAGTACCAGAACTCAAGCCTTTGTGCTCCATGGTCATCTCTCCATCTTGAACACTCCACACCTCACCCACCACTGCTTGCAAAGCATCAGACTCCATTTATTTGGGTGGAGCCTGCATAAAGCCAGAAACCATGAACCTGGAAAGAAGAAAAGCACTGCCATGTCCAGTATGTATCCTGACTCTCATATGGATGCAAATTGAAAAGGGATTAAAAAAGAGAGCAGAATTTGTATCAATGTTTACGATTAGATTTATATTTATATATATTTTTTATGTTCATATTTATCATTTAAGCCCACAGTGTAAGGTTGAGCAAAGGATCCTATTAGGGATAAAGAGTACTTGTCTAAGATTTCACTAGAGAGTTTGTTTCTCATTCCTCCACTCCATATATACCTCTTACCCCAACAGCAGAAAGAGAATATAATTCTTAGCTGTAAGCAGATTTTACATGGGGTCTGGATAGCCAACTTTAATATCATGACGTCGGAACAGTCAGTGTATCATAGAATCGTGGTATCGACTGTATCAATCCATAGAGACTGCATATGGTCAGTATACAACCTGATCCTTTTCCTGAACGTAAACCTTGTAAATAAGAAATCCACCTGGGGGTGCCTGGGTGGCTCAGTCGGTTAAGCATCGACTTTGGCTCAGGTCATGTTTTCACAGTTCATGAGTTTGAGCCCCACGTCAGGTGCTGTGCTGTCAGCTCAGAGCCTGGAGCCTGCTTCGGATTCTGTGTCTCCCTCTCTCTCTGTCCCTCCCCTGCTCGCTCTCTGTCACACTGTCTCAAAAATAGATAAAACATTTTTAAAAAATTTAAACTAACAAAAAATTCACCTGTATAGGGGTACCTGGGTGACTCAGTCAGTTATGTGTCAGACTCTTCATTTCAGCTCATGCCATGATCTCACGGTTCATGGGACAAGGCCCACATTGGGTTCTGGGCTGACAACCTGCTTCGGATTCTGTCTCTCTCTCGCTCTCTCACTCACCCAGTCTCTCTTTCTCTATCTCTCCTCTCTCGAAATAAATAAATAACCATTTAAACTAAATTTAAAAAATTGAGGATCAGCTGCTTATTTAATCCATTAAAAGAAAAAGAAACCCATATGTAGAGGACACTATACCTCTGCCCCCTCAAATATACCCCCCACCCTTTCGATAAGAATTTTTCCTGAGACTGTGCTGCCTCAAGCAGAGGCCAGTGAAAGCTGGAAGCCCTGACACATTCAGATCCTCTCATCACTAAGACAAATATGTTCCCAGAGCTTCAATCTTCTCAGGAGACAGAACTAAACCATGGCAACTTCCCTAAAACCCAGTCCTGAATGGGAGGCAAGGAAAAGAACATAGTTTACTTGGGTTTGAAAACTTACCTTATTGCTCGTAAAGGAGATGAGATCCAATAGAGAGCTCCTAGATTTGCTCTCGCAATTCAGATTTACTTTGAAGATGAATCATGTGCAGTAAGTGTGCAACATGTAAACTGTACATCCAATAGATTTACACAGCTTTCCAGTGCAGGGTCTGTGGGGAGAGGAGATACTCCACAGATAGCCAGTCTTTCCTAGAAGGCCTGAGTTAGAGCTGTAATATCAGCATAAAATTTCTCACTTCTATTCTTAGAGCTTTCAAGAATTAAAATGAAACATCCCCACTATTCTATCATAGGAACATCTCTAAAAGCAGCTCTGTAACCCCCCCAAAAAAAACCCTGGAAGAACACATGAATTAACATTTCTTCCTCCTCCATCAGATATTTATACAGATTTCATAGATGTTCACAAATGCTGAGCCTTTGGAGGGACAAGGACTCTGCCCTTTACACCCAACCCCAAGGGATAAACTCAGTCAATCCTTGACCACAGCCACCTCAGTGGCAAGGATTCCTGAACAAGGCCATCAATGGGCAGATTCTGTCCTCAGAGCCCTTCTCCCCCTCCAGTCTGTCCTATGGGACACCTCTCATTTCAGTTACCAAGTGCTCCACTCCTGTCCCTCCCCTACGGAAAAAGCAAGCAGGTATAGATCACTGAAAGTTCCCAAATGCTCTGCTCTTTAAGCCAAATCTTTTCTAACCCCACACGAAACTCGGAGCCCATGTACAGGTTGAACCACATGTGATGAAATTGAATTCTAGCTTCACTATTTATATGTCTGTCACTTTAAGCAAGTTTCTAAACTTCTCCCTATTTCTTATTCTAGAAAATGTCACTCTCAGATATAATATTATAAATCTTAATGATACTCATAAAATATAAAATTATAATGCAACTAGTCATTAAAATTCCTACAATTTCTATATATTTTGAAGTCAGTAAGTTGGCAGGTAAAGAGAAAAGAGAAAAAATATGGAAATGAAGATGTTTTTAAGTAGTTTTTATTTTTAAATCAACTCAAGTTATACTTAACAATGAAATGCACTTTTGTTATTGAGCAATTCTACACATTACTCAGCGTTCATCACAAGTGTCACAGACTGGCTACCTCTGGAGTATCTTCTCTCCTTTTGATCTCCTTTACTATTTCACCCAGCCGCCCACCTCCCTTCGGCAACCAGCATTTTATTCTCTGTATTTTAGAGTCTGGGTGTTTTTTCTCTTCTTTCTTTGCTCATATGAGCCTTATTTCTTAAATTCCACATATGAGTGAAATCATATGCTATTTGACTTCCTCTGTCTGATTTATTTAGCTTATGGGCACTCTAAGTCCATCCACGTTGTTGCAAATGGCAAGACTTCATTCATAATAAGGCTAAGTGTTTCTGCATGTACGTACCACATCATTTTTTTTAATTTACATGCAAGTTAGTGAGCATATAGTTCACTAATGATTTCAGGAGTAGAATCCAGTGACTCATCCCCTACATCTGACATCCAGGGCTCATCCCAACAAGTGTCTTCCTCAATGTCCGTTGCCCATTTATCCACCCACCCACTCACAACCCCTCCGGAACCCATCAGTTTGTTCTCTACATTTAAGAGTTTCATGCATTGTCCCCTTCCCTGTTTTTACACTATTTTCGCTTCCTTTGCCCTATGGTCATCTGTTTTGTATCTTAAATTCCACATATGAGTGAAGTCATATGATATTTGTCTTCTCTGACTGACTAATTTCCCTCAGCACAATACTCTAGTTCCATCCACATTGATGCAAATGGCAAGATTTCATTCTTTTTGATTGCCAAGGAATACTCTAGTGTGTGTGTGTGTGTGTGTGTGTGTGTACCACATCCTCTTTATCCACTCATCTGTCAATGGACGTTTAGTCTCTTTCCATACTTTGGCTTTTGTCATTAGCGCTGCTATAAACAATGGAGTGCACGTGTCCCTTCAAAACAGCATACCTGTATCCTTTGGATAAATATGTAGTTGTGCAATTGCTGGCTCATAGGGTAGTTCTATTGTTAATTTTTTGAGGAACCTCCATACTGTCTTCCAGAGTGGCTGCACCAGCTTGCATTGCCACCAGGAGTGCAAAAGGGTTCCCCTTCCTCCGCATCCTCGCCAACATCTATGGTTGCCTGAGTTGCTAATGTGTGCCATTCTGACAGCTGTGAGGCGGTATCTCCCTGTGGTTTAGATTTGTATTTCCCTGGTGATGAGCGATGTTGAGCATGTTTCCATGTGTCTGTCAGCCATCTGGATGTCTTCTTTTGAAAAGTGTCTGTTCAGGTCTTCTGTCCATTTCCTCACTGGATTATTTCTTTCTCAGGTGTTGAGTTTGACAAATTCTTTATAGGCTTTGGATACGAACCCTTTATCTGATATGTAATTTGAACACATCTTCTCCCATTCCATCATTTGCCTTTTGTTTTTGCTGATTGTTTCTTTCACCACGCAAAAGCTTTTTATCTTGATGAGGTCCCAATAGTTCATTTTTGCTTTCTTCCCTTGCATCCAGAGACATGTTGAGCAAGAAGTTGCTGCAGCCGAGGTCAAAGAGGTTTTTGCCTGTTTTCTCCTCTAAGATTTTGAGAGCTTCCTGCCTTACACTTAGGTCTTTCATCCATTTTGAGTTTATTTGTGTGTCTGGTGTAAGAAAGCGTTCCAGGTTCATTCTTTGGCATGTCACTGTCCAGTTTTCCCAATACCATTTGCTGAAGAGTGTCTTTATTCCATTCTATTTTCTTTCCTGCTTTGTGAAAGATTAGTTTCCCATATGTTTGTGGGTCCATTTCTGGGCTCTATATTCTGTTCCCTTAATCTAAGTGTCTGTTTTTGTGGCAGTACCATACTGTCCTGATGATTACAGCCTTGGAATCCACCTGGAAGTCCAGAATGTGATGCTCGAGCTTTGGTTTTCTTTTTCAGGATTGCTTTGGCTCTTCAGGGTATTTTCTGGTTCAACACAAACTTTAGGATTGTTTGTTCTAGCTCTGTGAAGCATGTTGGTCTTATTTTCATACAGATTGCATTACATACATAGATTTCCTTGGGTAGTATTGACATTTTAGCAATATTTGTTCTTCTAATCCATGACCAGGGAATATTTTTCCATCTTGTTGTGTGTCTTCTTCCATTTCTTTCAGTAGCTTCCTATTGTTTTCAGTGTATAGATTTCTCACCTCTTTGTTTAGGTTTATTCCTAGGTGTCTTATGGTTCTTGGTGCACTTGCCAATGGGATCGATTCCTCGATGTATCTTTCTGTTGCTTCATTATTGGTATATAGAAATGCATCCGATTTTGTGCATTGAATTTATATCCTGCGACATTGCTGAATTCATGGATCAGTTCTGGCAGCTTTTTGGCGGAACCTTTGAGTTTTCCATATAGTGTATCATGTCATCTGCAAAGAGTGAAAGTTTGACTTCCTCCTTGCCAATTGGATGCATTTTGTTCCTTTGTGTTGTGTGATTACTGAGGCTAGGACTTTCAATACTATGTTGAATAACAGTGGAGAGAGTGGACATCCTCGTCGTTTTCGTGACCTTGTGGGAAAGCTCTCAGTTTTTTCCCCACCAAGGATGATATTCGTGGTGGACCTCTCATATATAGCTTTTATGATCTTGAGGTATAATCCTTTTATCACTACTCTTTGAGGCGTTTCATCAAGAAAGGATGCTGAATTTTGTCAAATGCTTTGTCCGCATCTATTGACAGGTTCATGTGGTTCTTCCCCCCTCTTTTCTAAGCAAGATGTATGACATTGATTGGTTTATGGAAATTGAGTCAGTCTTGCATCCCAGATATAAACCACTTGATCGTGGTGAATAATTCTTTTAGTGTTGGCTAGGATCTTGTTGAGAGCTTTTACATCCATGTGCAACAGGGAAATTGGTCTGTAGTTGTTTTCAGGGGGGGGGGTTGTCTGGTTTTGGAATCAAGGTAATGCTGGCCTCATAGAATGTGTTTGGAACTCTTCCTTCCTTTTCTATTTTGCGAACAGTTTCAAAAGAATAGGTCTTAATTTTGTTTCAGTGTTTGGTAGAATTCCCCGGGAAAGCTATCCAGCCCTGGACTCGGGTTATGGGGAGATTTATGATTACGGATTCAATTTCTTTAGTGGGGCTATTCAAATTGTCTATGGAGTTGGAGTTTCCGGTGGTATTCTCTGGTCCTTTCTAGTCTTTGTTGCTTTTGATCTTTTTTGTTTGTTTCGTCTTTTTTCCTCCCAGGGAGTTCCCCTTAAAATTTCTTGCAGGGCTGGGTTAGTGTTCACCAGCTTCATCAGGTTTGTTTGGGAAACTTTTTATCTCTCCTTCTATTTTCAATGACAACCTTGCTGGATAACGAATTCTTGATGCATACTTTTCTGATCCAACACGTGAACATATCTTGCCACCTCTTTCTGGCCAGCCGAGTTTCTGCAGATAGGTCTGCTGTGAACATGATCTGTCTTCCTTTGTAGATTAAGGGGTTTTTTTTTCCCTTGCTGCTTTCATGACTCTTTCCTTGCCTGAGTATTTTGTGAATTTGAACATGATATGCTTTTTTGATGCTTGGTTTTTGTTGACCCTAATGGCAGTTTTCTGGGCATTCTGGATTTTGAGGTCTACTTTTCCACTCTTATTTGCTCACATGACCCTTCTACCCCTTTTTCTCTCTCTTCATCTTCTGGGACCCCTATGATTTGGATATTATTCCCTTTTAATGAGTCGCTGAGTTCTCTCATTCTTATCTCATGCTCTTTTGCCTTAGTTTTCCTGTTTTTCTCAACTTTATTATTCTCCATAATTTTGTCCTCTATATCATTGACTTGCTGCTCTGCTTCATCCATCCTTGCCACTATGGCACCATTTGAGATTGAATGTCAGTTATAACTTTTTTAATTTCACTCTGACAAGAGTTTACTTCTTTTATTGCCACGGAAAGCGATTGGGTGTGTGTTTGTGTGTATGTGTTTGTGTGTGTGTATGTTTTAAGCTGAGCAGTATTCTTAATATTGTGATTCTAAATTCTGGTTGTGACATCTTGCTTATAACTGAGTTGATTAAGTCTCTGGTTGTCACTTCTTCCTCTTCTTTCTTTTCGGCTGAATTCCTTCATTTCATCATTTTGTAGGATGAAAAAGAATTAATAAAGTAAAATAAATAAATAAAAATTCAAAAATTTAAAACAACACAAAAAATATCAAGTAAAGAATGCTGGATTGTAGGTGTGTTTTGGCCTGGTTGTTGAAAGAAGCTTGATAGAATAGAGAACAAAGGAAATAAAACAAGTGAATAAAAGGGGACAAAAAGAAAAACATTTGAAAATTTAAAATCACAAATACAATAAGGTAGAATAAAATGAAATGATGAAAGTGAAATAGGATTTAAAAATTTACAATAAAGTAGAAAGTAAAGTAGAAACCTTAAACAGAAATCTTTTTATAAAACTGGAAAATAAATATGTTTTTCTCTTTGTCTCTTCAAGAATGAGAAAAGAGAAGAAAAAGAAAAAAAAATGGAATAGACGGACCAGTGAACAGAATGAGATATGGTTGAAAGAAATCCAGTTTCCCCCAGGAATCAAACTATCAAGCACTTTATGGTTGTAAACTAAGCAGGCAGACACTTGTGGCATTCCTTTAGAGCACCATTGGCCCACTTGGAAGGGTCTTGGTGTAATGGCTTGATCCTCCACAAGATGGCGCTGCCTAGTGTGCTAGAGTGGAAGGTTGTGGCAAGCATGGGTGTGTATTCACATGCTCAGGACAGCTGAAAATGGAAACACCAAGCTACCCAGTCTCTAGTATCAGAACTTTGTGAACTCCCCCACCAGCAATCAAGCACTCCTCCTTTGTCTCAGGCTTCTGTCCACTCCCCGCAACTACACTGCCTGTGACCAAGACATCAGTCTGCCAGGCAGCACCTCCAGGCAGCACCTCCCTCCCAAGTTTTATCTCAGATGGGGCTGTGTATCCAAACCCCTCACTTCTGAGGGACTCACAGCTATGACCCACTGAGATGCTTTGGGAGAGGGTCTCAAGAGCAATGGCTGGTGCTCCCTGCCCCCAGGAAAGTTCACATGACTGCGATGATGCAGATACCCAGAGAGTGCAGCCTGGTGCCAGCCTGTGCGAGAAAAAGTTCATGCAATCATGTAGCAGCAGTGATTCAGGGATTATGAATTATGGTAAATCACAACACAGATATGGCACCAGGCTTCACCCTTGACATCCTCATCGCAACCCCAGTGAACGTGGCTGTTATCCAGGGTCCGCTGGGGCCTATGCCTGTGGGGAGGCCACACAGTGTCTACCAAATGTTATCCCGGAAGGGAAACTGCCTCTTCCGGTGTGGCCCTAGGACCCCCTTGGACCTCACTGTCTGCTGCTGGGGAATTCACCCTTCCAAACAGAGCTTTGCTGGGTATTGAGCTGTGGAGTTTTAATTCTGCCCACCCCTGTTTATGGAGACTTAATTAAACCCTCTCTTTTCTAAGTTCTCTTTCTCCCATTCTTGTGGGTGTTTTTGCTCTTTTTCTTCTTCACCAGCTGCTTTTAGAGGGAGTGCATTTCCTATACTCTCACCGTGTCTCTTTCCTCTGTCCACAAGCAAAAACAGCTCCTAGTATCCACAGCTTCTCTCTCCCCCAGTTCACCTCTCTGCACCATGTACCTGATGAGTTCTGTGCCTCAAGTTGCAGATTACTGTGTTAATTCTCAAATCTCTTCTTTAGGTGTGGAAGGTGGTTTAGTGTTGATCCAGCTGCATTTCAGGGACGAGAAAGGAAAAAAAACTTCCCTGCTGGTCCTCCATCTTGGCCCCTCCAGTGCTGTCTCCCATCACTTTCTAAATTAAAATAAATCCTGTTGAAGCCCAGTGTTCATACAAATTATAATGTAACCTTTCTTATGTATCAAGGTGTTAAAACTGACATGTTGTATAGACACAATGGATGTAAACTATGTTCTAAATCACCTTATGCCTATTTCCAAACCAAAGAAAAAGATGAAAGAAAGTATCCTACTAGATAAAGGATATAGATGTGGTCAGGTTATAAAGTGGCCAAGAGACTTGTGAAAAAAAAGCTTTAAGTAAATCACTGTAGAGATATGTCTGTCCCTCACCCCAGACTTCACATGTGTCTGTGTGTGTGTGTGTGTGTGTGTGCGCGCAGGCTTGTGTGTTTGTGTGTGTTTTAGTGCTGGAGCATTACTTGGAGAACCTAGCATGGGGCCCTCCATATAGGTACTCAGAGCAGAATGAGATAAGAAAAGTCAAGGAAGGAAGAGAGACTGGTTGGTATCAGGTGAGGGTGACTGGTTGACATTAGCCTATGTTAGAAGTTTTCCATATAAATATAACTCTTTGGGAGCAGATATGCCTGGATGTTTCCCCACACACTCCCACAGAGAAGCCATAAGGAGAACTTCTAGGGACTAGCTCAAAAGAGATCACTGGGAAGGGTACAGAATTTGGAAGGAAACCACTGGCTTTCTGAGGGCTAACAAGGGGTCATCAGTGATCATAAGAAACAGAAATCTTCTTCCCACACCCAGGATACTAAAATTAGAGAGCCTACAAAAATCCCCCAAAAGGAAGGCAAAGAAAAATCTTTCACTATTTGCCAGAAGCAGACACGGTGAGTGAGTTTGTTAAGGTACCAGGTTAAGTAAGACTTTTTGGTCCCCTGACCACTTCTTCCACCCCTATGAACTGACTTTATCTAAAATCTAAGGGAAGCTGGGATCTAAATGACCTAAGCATGAAAAGAAAATTCCCACAGCTTTCTGAACACTAATGAATATTTTCTTTCTCCCACTATATTAAATTTTAAGAATCAACAAGTGATAAGAATTAAACGTTTATTTTATTATGCCTTGGTCACTTAAGAATCGAGTATTCTAAATATAACCTTCACAGACCAGATTCAAATGCTTCAGAAATGAAACTGCAAGACACAAAGTTAGGAAGATCGGAAGTCTTCACTTAGAACATAAAACATAATTGCCTCTTGTAAATATGGCACTGAGAGCTCTGACAAATGTCTTCCTTGGGACTTAACTATTTATTCTGCCACTTCTTTCTATGTAGGAGTCTTGGGCATCTTAGATGGGACATGATAACATTTGGTCTTCAGTTGGTAGAAATGTTCTCATACTTGGGAAGGTCATTGGATTCTTTTCCCATTAGCCTATATCACTTAACGTAATTCTTCTTGGTGCCAATTTGGTGTGAATTGTAGGTTCAGACACTGAAACAGCATCACATGACGGTACTTAATTATGAGGTTATGATGTGGTGGTGGCGGACGTGGTGGTGGTTATGGTGGTAGGGTGTTTATTACACATATCAATTAGGTTAACTTAAAAAATCAAACTATGTATTTAAATATTCTCCTACAAAACCAGAAGCCCAAAATTGAAAAGCACTAATGTGGGCTTTCAATCCTGGGTTCTCCCGAGGAATATGAAATTTGAATGTTCAGACACCATTGGGAACCCTAAATGAATAAATAAATAAATAAATATATGTGTTTTCTCAATATGCAAATAAATGCAAGAGACAAGGGAGTCAAGCTAATCTAGGTCAATTTTATAGATACCCAGGAACTCCATTTTTCTCCTTGCAAATGTTCAGATACACAATGAGCGATTCTCCAATATAAAAAGGCAAAGCTTCTTCTATCCCACCTGGATACAGTTACCACTTTCCTTTCACCTTTGCTTTCTCTACACTGTACATTGTTTTCTAGCCATGCTTCTACCCCTTAACCTTCTGCATATTCCTGCTGCCAAACCCCCTCACTGACCCTGATCTGTGACGATGAAAGAGAAGGACCCTGCCAAAAAGCAGTTC
>NW_026059172.1:0-77340 GCF_023721935.1 Panthera uncia | reverse complement strand
CAGGTGAGTAGGTGTCATTCATGTTAATTGGGTTCAGGAAGGCTCTCCATTGCCAATGACGAAGCAATCACCATCTGTGGACAACACAATGTGTACTGATGACCTGTGGGTTGTGTCAGAATTTTTATATGGGGAAGGCTGTTGAAAATGTAAAAACTTGATTTGGAAAGGCATCTAGAGAATTGGTTTTGAATTATGCTCAAGGCCAAACATCAAGAGACCTTGTTTAAAAAAATGTATCGTGACCTCAAATAATTTGTAATTTTGGACCTTTTTCCATTTAACAATGGAGAAAGTGAATATATATGCTAATGGGAGTGTTGTGTTTTTAGGTAACAATCACTTCATTTCTACCGTGCAATTTGGGTACTTTAGTATTTTACATAGTGGATGTTTTTAGCACGAAATTATGTGTGACACGTCTTTGACCTAGAATCACAGTACTAATAGTGACTGCGTCTGTTTGTTTTCATTGAAATGTGAGCACTTTGACAGAAAACACTATTCATGGAGTTTTCCGAAAAGATGGCATTATGAACACATTAAGAGATACCGATTTAAAAATAAAGTAAAAGGGCAGTAAGACTGGAAATACTTTTCCGTGGAAGGATTCAGAAGTAATTTCAAGGGGCGCCTGGGTGGCTCAGTCGGTTGAGTGTCCAACTTCGGCTCAGGTCATGATCTCGCAGTTCGTGAGTTCAAGCCCCGTGTCTGGCTCTGTGCTGACAGCTCGGAGCCTGGGGCCTGCTTCGGATTCTGTGTCTCCTTCTCTCTCTGCCCCTTCCCCACTCATGCTCTGTCTCTCTCTCTGTCTCTCAAAAATGAATAAACGTTAAAAAAAAATTAAAAAAAGAAGAAAGTGGGAGGAGCTTTCTCCTTCCTCCCTCTTCTGCCCCACAACATAACCTTTTCTCTCCTCTTTTGAGAATACAAACCAATCAGCTTTAGCCTCTTCTTGGCCCCAAAGTGAAATCTATGGTTTTTAAAAGAAGGCGTGTGTGTACTTAGATGAAGAAAACAACACATATTTGATTTCACGGCGCCAAACTTGCATTTGCCTCCGGCTTTGCCATCCCGACAAGAGCTTAAGCTTTTTCATCTTAACTGTGCTGCACCATCTTAATTTAAAATGTATGAGGTTTGCCCTGATGTGCTGTTGCATCAGGTTTCTGGTATCAACAGAATCAGAGCTCCTAACTTTGTCATCCACAAAGGGATGAATTGTGAATACCAGGTGAATTTTCACAAGTCAACATCCCAACAAAAAAAAAGACAAGATCGCTCTGTCAAGAAAGAAAAAGAGTAGTAGCCTTGCCGAAGAAAAGACGGAAGTTTTATTTCTGGGACTCCTGGCAGTAACCCAGATCCCGGACCGTAATTATCATTCTGGTTGTTGTTCAATAGAGCGGTAATTCTGAAGCTTTTGTGTGGCAGTGAAGCCCCCAAAGGATCTTGTTAAATTGCCCAGTCTGATTTCCTGGTCCTGGGGGGGTGCCTGAGATTCTGCATTTCTTTCTTTCTTTTTCAAAGTTTATTTATTTTGAGAGAGACAGAGAGAGAGAGAGTTGGGGAGGGGCAAGGAGAAAGGGAGAGAGAGAGAGAGAGAATGCCAGGTAGGTTCCCCATTGTCAACGCAGAGCCCCACACGGGGCTTGAACTCAACGATACTCTGAGATGATGAGCCGAAATCAAGAGCAGGACACTTAACCAACTGAGCCACCCAGGTGCCCCTGAGTTTCTGCACTTGTAACCGGCTCCTGATGAAGAGATGGTGCAGAACCAGTGACCATGTTTTGTCACATTGTGTAGCAATGTGATATTTTATAAAGATGTACCCTTTTACACCATCTTCACAGAGGTTAGGTGAAGCCAAGACAAGAAACCAACAGAGGGCAGATGTTTTTTCCCATTACAGTGCAACGTGTAGAACAGGGAAATGAAAACTTGGGGGCCTCAACTGTTTCTTCTGTTAAGTTAGAAGTTCCTTCTAGACCAATGTTTTATGATTCCATGGCGCACTACATAAATACTCTACAAATGAATGAGTGAGGGAATGAATAACACGTGAGTGACCAGGTTACCTGTAAAGGAGTGTACTCTGTCTTCTTCCAGTTTTTTCTGTAGAGAACTTGGCGTGGGGGGATATTTGAATCATTTCATGACGTTTGGGGAAAGAAAGGGAAAATGTGAAGTAGTGGTTTGAGAGACAGAGTGAGTGGAGGGAAGGAAAGAGAGTAGGTCAACCAGGCAACGTTTTAAGTGTTAGTTTTAGTTTGGAGACCATGAATTTAAGACCAGCCCTTAAGGATGGATATAGATATAGATATAGATATAGATATATAGATATATAGATATATAGATATATATATACAGATACAGATATATATAGATAGATAGATAGATATAGATATAGATATAGATATAGATATAGATATAGATATATACAGATACAGATATATCTATATCTATAGATATCTATCTATCGATCTATAGATCGATATATCTATAGATATGTCTATATAGATAGATATATATCTATATATAGATCTATAGATATAGATATATATCTGTCTATAGATCTATAGATATAGATAGATCTATATATCTATATAGATATAGATATCTATATATAGATATAGATCTATAGATAGATATATAGATACAGATATATATATCTATATGTATATATATCTGTATCTATATATCTATATATCTGTATATGTATATACAGATACAGATATATCTATATATATATCTGTATATGTATATACACATACATAGTTGTTGTCTTTTGTTGCTTTGTAATCACGAGAGAGAGTGAGTGACTTTAGAATACGAAAATGAAAATGTTTGGGTCTCAAGTTCCATTTTGACAAAGGTCACAGTTTTGTTAGTTTTAGCAAGGTTGTACAGTGTGGCCAGGGAATTGAAGCTTACAAGAAGGAAAGTGAGGTCCTGAGGTGCTGAGGGGCAGAGGAGAGATAGCAGAATAATGGGTTGTACATCCCAGGCCGTTAGACATTCCCGAAGGATTGTTCGAGCGGGAGTAGCAGGAGATGCTGGTCAGAGAGTGGAGTCCTGGAAATTGAGATTATGGGAGGGTAGCTGTTATTAGTAATGGCAAGATCTAGGGTATGACTGAAAGTCACATGATGTCACTTTTCTGCTCCCAGGAATTGTGAAGGTGATGAAGGTATGAGAAAGAGAAGCTGAATGTAACCGCTTTGAAGATGTATTTTCTAATTGGGACCGGATTTAAAGGTGACACCGGCCTTCCGTGCACCCAGTTACTTGACTTGTACATGTGTAAATGACATGCAGTATTTGACAGAGCTAACTCTGAAGTTTCAGCCAAGAAAGGTGATAAGAAGTGGAATTTTAAACGCTGGGAAATTAGGTCAGTCAATCATATAAAAATAGGAGTTAATAAGCATCAGATGCCACTTTGTCCAACTCTATTAGATTTTTCCATGCAAAAAGAATTCTAGGCTGTGCAAATCATGCATTTGCTGTGCCATGAGGGCCTAAAGGGGTTCTCTGCTGTTGCCACACTACACCTTCCATGAAGTAAGTACGTGTGGTGACAGATGAGGTTACTGGGAGTGTGTTGCATCCACAACCCTGAGGGTCCCTTACCCCTCACCTGGACACAGTACCAAGACTTATGGTTCTATATGCAAAACGTTACAAAGCGACATAGTCTATCTTAGGGTAATCTTTTGGCATTTCATGCCCAAGTGTTGAACACTTTATCTGCTACTAAAATCTGTTCTTTCTTGGGGTAGCCTCTCAATATAATGATTCACATTTACAAAGGTGCAGTGTATTGAAGCAAAGGCAGCTGCCTCTGCTAACCTGGTCATTGTATTGTCCCCATCCCTTCAAGTTTAGTGGGTTTATCATTCAAGTACGTTAGTTAATGGCAAAAAATGTCATGGTTGTGTTACTTGTTAAAACAACTTGCTTGGGTGAAGTTCTCCCTCATTTAAAACTCTTAAATCTAAGTTATTTATGGGATACACACACACACACACACACACACACACACACAGATATATCTTTATATACATATATACACACACACACACATACACACATTTATATATATAAATATATATGGTTAAATTTAATACATTTACTGCTTTTTTGAAAATTCCCAATTTTAGTTCTAGCTGCAAAGAAGATACATAACTACATAAAGTTATTTAAACCACATGTAATAATCCACATACTAATTTTTAACTGTCGTTTATGACTAGATACTGCCGTTCTGAGATATATGAAGTTATCAGTGCATCCAACACTTGCTGCCTTTTCATTTATTAGCAAGGAAGATAAATGAGTTGGTCTATACTCTAAGGCAAAGACAGCTTGCAGAGAGCTGAGTAAAGTGACGTGATAGAAGGCATTTTGGATTTGGGGTCAGATAACCTGGGTCCCAAAATTGCTCTGTGCCTCAGATTCCTCTTCAGTAAATGAGGATAGAAATACCTACGATCGAGCAGGACTGAGGATTACAGACCATGTACATACTGCACCTTGTATAGCACCTGGCTCTGTAAATCAGAGCCCAAGCTCACTCTATCGAGATGTCTTCATATTCACGATTCTGTATCATATACTGTGTGGACACTGAGGAGGGTATCTAGATTTATGAGGCATCGTGCCTGCCTTAAAGAAATCACTACCTAGTGAGAAATTCAACTTGCATACACTTCACCCTGTATTAACTGAACACACCTATGTTGTGGCCAATGGCCTGGGTGCTGTGGTTCCCCAGGGAGCAAGAAGGACTAGGTCCTGCGACTCGTAGAACTTAACATTTCTGATTCCTTCATTTCTTGTCCCTTCATATGATTTCTAATTCACATTGACTATGATTACTGCTGCATCAAGTAATGTTGGCTCTGTCCTTCAAGAATGTATTTATTATATCTTGACAGCAAAGATGTTAGAAAGGCATCTCTTACTAAAGAGGGTGAATGAACTCTGACAAAATAACTTGCAGTAAGATTGTCTATGAATATACATTTACATTAATTGCATATTCCTTTAAAAAGAAATGCCTCTCAGAGAATGTGTCATTGCTGTATTTGATAAATTTATTGTGGAATTATTAGAAGGACTTGAGGTTGTTCATCATGGACAAAACTGAATGCAGAGTGAATGTGTCCTGTCAGCTTGTATTAAAATGGAGAGAGATCTAACCAAGGCTTTTCTCAATGACTAAACTGAACGTATTTGAGAAAACAACATCACTGGGGCAGAAGAATTCCTGTCTTCCCTGTGATCTCTGGGTCATCTCAAACAGCTTCCTAAAGAGAAAGTGGAATTGCCCTTTGAGTAGAGATGGGTGTCGTCACGAATCTGTAGGTCGAACGAAGTGGGTGACTGAGAGCGGGTGTAGGGAGGGTGATGTGTAACTCTGTGCTTGTCAGGAAAGCATTTATGCTGAACCGGAATCCTATAAACCTCCTTGAGAACATGGCCTAGAAAACTGATTATGTTCCTGCAAAGTATTCCATCCTAAGCAGTGTGTATGGAATATGTTTTGTTAAAATAAAGGAAATTGAATTCAAAGTGTGCAGTAAAAATTATCCCATCGGCATGAACATCAACCTCGAAATTGGATTCAGTCATTTCCCATATTTCCTATTTTAACATTTCCCAATATTATGGAACATTTCTCCCATTCATGAATCTGTCTGCCAGTGCTATAAGTTTGTATTATTTTAAAACTTTTCAAGTTATTTATCCGATAGGGTAGGCTAAAGATACGTTGGATGGTAAAGTTGCATGGATTATAAACACTGGTGTTAAATTTACCTCAAGCCAGAGCATAGAAATTCAGAATGACAAAATTATCGTTTTTAAAGTTAGTTTGTTTGTTTGTTTATATGAAATTTATTGTCAAATTGGTTTCTATACAACACCCAGTGCTCATCCCAACAGGTGCCCTCCTCAATGCCCATCACCTACCCTACCCTCCCTCCCACTCCCCATCAACCCTCAGTTTATTCTCAGGTTTTTTTTTTTTTAATTTTTAAAATGTTTGTTTATTTTTGAGACAGAGAGAGACACAGCATGAACGGGGGAGGGTCAGAAAGAGGGAGACACAGAATCTGAAGCAGGCTCCAGGCTCTGAGCTATGAGCACAGAGTCGAACATGGGGCTCGAACTCACAAACCGTGAGATCATGACCTGAGGCGAAGTCGGATGCTTAACCAACGGAGCCACCCAGGCGCCCCTATTCTCAGTTTTTAAGAGTCTCTTATGGTCTGGCCCCCTCCCTCCAAACCTTTTTTTTTTCCTTCCCCTCCCCCACGGTCTTCTGTTAAGTTTCTCAGGATCCACATAAGAGTGAAAACATATGGTATCTTTCTCTGTATGACTTATTTCACTTAGCATAACACTCTCCAGTTCCATCCACGTTGCGACAAAAGGCCATATTTCATTCTCTCATTGCCAAGTAGTTGAAGTTTATTTATTTATATTGAGAGAGAGAGAGAGAGAGAAAGAGAGAGAGAAAGAGAAAGAGAGAAAGAGAAAGAGAATGAGCAGGGGAGGTGCAGAAAGAGAGGAGGACAGAGGATTCAAAGCAGGCTCTGTGCTGACAGCTGAGAGCCCGATGTGGAGCTCAAACACATGAACTGCGAGATCATAACCTGAGCCAAAGTCAGAAGTTTAATAGACTGAGCCACCCAGACACCTGACAAAATTATCTTTTAAATGGCTGATAGATCAAAAAAGGACTTCAGACAAAACTCTCAGAAGGGTCCATTATTACATATATACATAACCTTGGGACCTTCCTGATTGAAATGCATCAAGAATGCATTTATCCCCCAGTTTCTTCTCAAGATGTGAACTTCTTTTCTGGACTGTCACCTGCCATTTAGGTCCAATCGCTGCCTCCAGAACATTTCAACTTGAATACCTTAATTCTATATTCCTTAACAAAATAATGCCACGTGCTCTATGGGTTTAATTTTCCCACTCACATTATAGTCCATAATTAAGCAAATTCCATTGCACTGCAAAGTGGCCATCTCCAGAGTAACTCCATTCCCATCCATGAGGAGCCTGCCTTCCAAACCCCTAGTCTTTGATGTATGCAGCTTTTTCTCATCATTTACAAATCGTTCGTCAGCATCCAGGAGCTCTCCCTTGACAACTTTCCTGGTTTCGTACTCTGTTCTAGTAGGACTGTCTCAGTGTTCAATGTCTGAACTCTGGTCCAGTTTGGGCTTTTCCATATAATAGCTATATGATGTTGGCATGTCACTTAAATCGCTGAGTGTCAGTGAACCAGAGTATAGAGTCATTTCTTCTCTTCCATTCTAATGGTGTTATTATTAGGACTGATTGATAGACCAGCAGTTTGTGGCTTGCTGTTTAAAAAAATATCTATGAGTTTTTTACAGCCATTATTACATGCAACATTTAATGCTTTTACCTAGTAAGTGCTTAATAAATAATTCTTTTTTTGATTTACAAATAACAGCCACATAAATTAGTAAGGAGAACAGGACCAGGAAGGAATCCGGATTTTCTAAGATAAGCTAAGGGCTAATGAGGTTTTCTAATAATTTGAAATAAAACCCATATGAGTGGTGAGGGCACAGCTCAAATGTGTCACTGTTATGTCACTGACAAAAGTAGAAAAATGTTCTAACTAATCATAGACTAAATCTGTACTTTCAGTTAATAATAATAATTATTATAATAATAAACACATATAGTACATACCATGTGCCAACGTGTACTCTAAATACTTTAATTACTGACATTTTACTCCCTATCTCCAGGACACCCGTCAGTGAAATGACCTCTCTGTAGCGTCATTTCATAATGACGGATGTATAGTAACGAGTTAATAATTTGAAAGCACATACAACAAAACAGTATTTGAGGAGAGTCATACGTATTTTAATATATTTCTTTAAATGTAGCCCAACATTTCAGGGGGCAGTTTCATTATAGACTACGCTATACTACATTTGAACAACAGATGACTACCTCGGCTGTGTAATGCATGAGTAAGCATGTAGTATATGTTATGCATACAATATAAGTCATTCATACGTGTTACCACTGCTAATTCTAGACTCTCTCTCTCTCTCTCTCTCTCTCTCTCTCTCTCTCTCTCCATAGAGGGTATTTGTTTGCCTATACTGAAGAGAAGGAGCAAAATTGCTGGGTTTTCCCATCTTTTATAATATTTATTTACGTAGAAATGCGGCTTATCTATCAATTAATTTTGGTCCAGTGGTGAGCTGCTAGTTTTAACTTAATTCCCTCATTTGTTCCCGTTTTATTCAAGCAAAGTGCCATTTAATTTATGGCTTCTTTTCGCTCCCTCCAGCCTAAGCTTCTTAGAAAATAATGAGGCTATAAGTTTTCATTTAGCCCTTCTTATTCCTGTTGATTTTCGCCGAGGATTTGAATCTTGTCAGTCATTCACTAAGCAAGGCTTTTAGGTCATCGTGCTTCTTTGGGTCTATCGGTTGTGTCTTTGTAGAAACTTGTAAAGGCGTTTTTCGAGGAATCGATATTAGAGAAGCCACATATTTTTAATTGGATTTAGTCTCCTAGAACCCTGTGGAATTATACTCACTTTGACAACTGTGAGATCGCTTGGAAAATAACCAGGAAGTGAGGTGGGCTTCCTAAGCCTTTGCTCCTTTGTCATCCATCTGCTCTGTTTAGAGAATGCATTTGAGGGCCCCTGGCCCGTTGTGCGCCAACTGGATGCATAAGCCGTGCAGTGAGGCCAGCGTAATTTGTACACTTGGCACAGTTTTTGATTTAGGCAAATATTAATATAGGGTCTGTTTAAATTCCTGTAGACAGACAGAGAAGATATACAGTGTTAGAATTCTTAGCTAACAAGGGATACTGCCAAATGATAAAATATTAATTCTATTACTTTGTATGCAGATATGTGAGAACTAGAAGCAATTACCCTGACTCTAATTGCTTCATAGATGAATACAATTATGATGTTACACTCATTCTGTCTGTATTCTCAGCATAAAATAACATCCACATAAGACAGTCAGAAATTTCATTTAAAAGTAAACCTTACCAATGTGAAATATATTAAGGCAATAAACCAAGAGATTAAACTTTCATAAACAGTAAGAGCTCATTGTTTTGTAAATGAGTGTATAATAATATCTTTGCAGCTCAAATGAAACCATAAAACTGACTGGGGGCCTCACTTTTTTCCCCGCAAACTTTTGATTTATCTTTTTAATCTGTTCTTAGCATTGTATAGCAATTAAACATTGAAAATGGGCTCTAGTCTTCTTGCCACATTGCTCTTCTCCCATTTCACTTCTGTCATTTCTTTTATAATGACAAGCAATTTAGAGGAACAAGAAACAATTAGAATGTAAGTAGCTCCTGCTGTTACAGGTGTTTTCTACTAATGAATAAAAATGACTGGAATTATAGAAAGGTGGGATTAAAGGTAAGATGTCTTTTGGGGGTTAGAAGATGTAAAAGTCTGTGGACAAAATCAAGTGCAGATTCTCAAGTAATGATTATCGTTAGGGTCAGGCGTAAGGCAGGGTGAAGATAAGAGTCAGGGGCTAAAAACTTTTAGCAGTCAAAGGCTTTACTGGGAACTAAGGTCTCGGGCGAGGTTCCGTGACTCAGGGAGAGAGAGAGAGAGGAGTCAGGGAAGTCGCCCCCCAGGTGTGGTGGGGTGGGGTTTTTAAGCTACAGCGGTTCCGGTTCCGGGTTTAGGTCCAGGTGGGCCTTTTTCGCATCAGGTCGTGCTGTCGCTGGGTGATTGGTTGACCTCCAATTCATTCCGGCAGCTACTAGGGGCTTTTCGTTAGGTTGTGCTGGCAAGATGGCCGTCCCCTCTACTGTGGTTCCAAGGACATCCTAACAATTATATCAGGGAATCTGATAAAATAATCATTATTGGAAGGACCCATATTTGTGGGTTGGCCAAATGAAATTGCTCTTCCAATACAGTAATTATCACCCTGGAGTGAGCATCAGAATCACCTGGAAAGCTTGTTAAGTAAATGCACACTCATGGGCCCCATGCTTAGTGTTCCTGATTCCATGGGGCTGGAATGAAACGATAATGTGCATTTTAACAAGATTCCTGGTGCAGAGACCGCACTTGGGAGAATCACTGGTTTAAGACAAGGCAATGACTTCTGCATTCCTCTTGCCCAGTTCCCCGAGGTAGTACACATATGACACTGGCTGTGGCAGTGGTAATACACATATGCTCTCGAGGTAATACACATATGACATATGTGGCATATGGTTGACTGAAGTAATAGTAGGCTCACTTGGGGTCAATAGATTTACGGATGATCCCATGATTCACCTAAGGCCACACAATTGGACCATACTGGAAACCCAAGCTTATTTCTCTTGTAATTCAGTACTATGCTCTCTTCAGTAATCTGTGTTCAACCAAAGGAAGTTTTTGGAACATTGACCTTTCTCCTAAAGGTAATAGTTTAAAGAATTATACGTGTATATATATATATTTTTTTAAATTATAAGTCTGGCAATGCAGAGCGGCTGGGTGACTCCAACAGCAAGGTAGTTTTGAAATTAAATGGACCGTTAGGACAAACTTCCACTTTCCCAGTTTCCCCCCATGTCTGCATAAGACAACAAGGACCAGACTGTTTCTTGACTATAAAACCTCAGCTTTGAATGTTAATAATTTATTCAACAAAGATCAGATTCTTTTAGGTTGATGAGGTGATAATGTGTACTCCACAGCTCTATCTGTATGTTGTGAGGAAGAAACTTTAAAAAGTGAGAATATTTTCATCCTATTCTGTAATGTTCTACAGAAGTCACTCTTTTGTGGTGTATCTTGTTCAGTCATTCCGGGGGGAAAAGAGAGTCTGAGAATGAACAGAGACACAAAAAGGAAGAGGAAAAAAAGGTTATGTAAATTGCAAGAGTCAGCTTTATCTTTTTTTTTTTTTAAGTTTCTTATTTCTGAGAGAGAGAGAGAGAGAGAGAGAGAGAGAATGAGCAAGGGAGGAGCAGAGAGAGGGAGACCCAGAATCCGAAGCAGGCTCCAGGCTCTGAGAGCTGTCAGCACAAAGCCCGATGCCGGGCTCCAACTCGCGAACTTCGAGATCATGACCTGAGCTGAAGTCGGACGCGTAACCAACTAATCCACCCAGGTGCCCCCAGTCAGCTTCATCTTTAATCCGTGTAGACACTAACTCCTCTGTTTGATATGGTTTCAGCCAGGCTCCTCTATCCCACACAGCTCTCCCCCAGGCAACTTGTCGGACAATGAAATTCCCTGTAACATGAACTGATGCCTTTGATTTAATAATTAAAATCTCAATTCCTATCAATATATATAAGTGCCTCCCACTCTCCAGGCTTTAAACTCACGTGCATTTATGACGAAGTGCATATGATTACACGGAACTCTGGTGAGGGGGCTTTGTGCCAGAAACTACAAGAGAGCATGCATTCATTGGACAAATATCTATTTGAGCACTTCCTATGTATCAGACACCCTTAGGGGTTGAACTTCAGCAGTGTACAACACCAAAGAAGATCTCTGCCCTTTTGAGCTTGGGAGAGGGTGTGGACATAATCAGGAAATAGGAACACAACTACTTTACCACCAAAACTAGAAGCTAGGGATCAATTAGAAGACATTTTCAGTAAGGCAAAGGTGGGAGGTGGGGGAGGCCCCCATCACAGTGTCAGCTGTAGAGCTAGTGAAGTGTGGCCGAGTTTCATCCAGATCCTGAAAGTATCAGCAGTGGGACTTCTCAATGGAGGACAGAGGCCTTGAGCACAAGAGAATAGAAAGTATGCAAAGACAGGAGGAAGTAGACAGTTACCCATTTTTAAAGGACAGATCGGGGGCGCCTGGGTGGCTTGGTCAGTTAAGCGTCCGACTTCGGCTCAGGTCACGATCTCACGGTCCGTGAGTTCGAGCCCCGCGTCGAGCTCTGTGCTGACAGCTCAGAGCCTGGAGCCTGTTTCAGATTCTGTGTCTCCCTCTCTCTCTGCCCCTCCGCTGTTCATGCTCTGTCTCTCTCTGTCTCAAAAATAAATAAACGTTAAAAAAAAAATTAAAAAAAAAATGAAGGACAGATCGATTGTATTGGTTCGTTATAGATCCTGCAACTCTGACAAATGATCACTCTTCTGACTACCCTACATATATTCCCCTCCCCTTTTCCCACTCCCCACAGCTAAACACACTGGATCCTTACCTCACTCAGGTGGTTATAATCCTTGTGCTGGGGGTAAAGGATGGAAGGAAGGAGGAAGGAAGGAAGGAAGGAAGGAAGGAAGGAAGGAAGGAAGGAAGGAAGAAAGGGAGGAAGGGAGGAAGGGAGGGAGGGAGGAAGGGAGGGAGAAAGGAAGGGAGGGAGGGAGGGAGGGAGGAAAGAAGGAAGGGAGGGAGAAAGAGAGGAAGGAAGGAAAGGAGGGAGAAAGGAAGGAAGGGAGGAAGAAAAAAGAGAGAAAGAAAAGAAAGAAAGTTATGTCTAGAATCATTTTTAACTTGGGGAATCAGGAAGAAGAAGTTTTTAAGATGTAATTAGTGGGTTAATTTTCTTCATTTTAACTAAGGCTTCCTTTAAATTCAATTTGCATAATTAAAGGCTCTTACTGAAAACCTTGTGATTTTAGGGGACATGGTGTACAATGTGGATGTCTTCAGGTCCCATGAACTTTAGGGTGCAATTAAAAATACATCAGCATCAGGGCACCTGGGTGGCTCAGTTAGTTAAGTGGCCCACTCTTGGTTTCAGCTTAAGTCGTGATCTCACGGTTTGTGAGTTTGAGCCCTGCGTCTGGCTCTGCGGGAACACAGAATCTTGCTTGCGATTCTTTCTCTCTTCTCTCTCTGCCCCTCCCCTGCTCACTATCTAGTCTCTCTCTCTCAAAATAAATAAATAAGCTTTAAAAAAATACATCAGCATTGACATCACTAATTCCTAAGTAAGACACCCTTACCCCACCATGGTATTCTTTTGACAGTCGCTTCACTGATGCCCATCAAGGTCTCTGGCCTTTTTGGAGGAATCCGGAATATTGGCACATACGTGCCCCATACCGCCTCACTACTCCTCCCTGCTCTGCAGCTGTTCCTGAGCCTAATATGGGGGACAGCTTACAGACACCACTGCAGTCACCTTCCAGTGTGGGCTTACTTGGATTTTGTTTCTTGGTCTTCTCAGTGCTGCTGTAGGGTCTTATGGTAGAAATGGAGTTTCAGTCCCTTGGGTGTTACTGCCCAGGGCCACACTGTGATTAGTTGGGCAGGGATAACACCCCACTCCCTACCTTAGCGGCCCAAGCAGGTCTCCCAGTGTCTGGGCAGAAAAGAGCTACACAACTTGTACTTATATCTCCTTCCCTTCCTTAACCTCAGATCCCTCCCCAGAAGCCAGACTCAGCATAAACACTCCCTGGCCTCTGAGTTCCTGGCTTTTCCCAGACACCCCTCCATGAAACTGTTCTAAAAGATAACGGCCCCTCCTTCCCCGAGCTCATAGCCTATGGCTAGTGGCCCACCAGTGTTTTAATCAGACACAACCAAACTCTGAGTCCCTGTTTAGGCTCAGCTGGCACTCACAGGACGGGTCTATTTTTGTCTTAAAGAAGAGAGAGAACTTTTTTATAAAACCAGCTTTGGACTTGACTCCTCTGAAGCTATATGGAGTTAGTTTCACTGTATTTTCATCTGGCCACCTTTGTATCACTTTTCTAAATTAAATGGGGCACCCTGACCCTTGGTTATAGGGTGGCCTGGATTCCCACACAGACCCACAAGGGGTAATGGTTTCAAGCCTGTGATGACTTCGAACTTACTTGGAACATTGTCAGTCCTGGCTTTCAGGTTGCTTTGTGCTTCTTCGAATGTGGCCATTGTTTTGTACTTTTTGTTTTGTTTTTTAGGGTTTTTGTTTTTGTTTTGGACGTCCATCGGTCCACTGACATTATGCCTGGGTTTGATGTGGCCATTGTTTTGTATTTTTTGTTTTGTTTTGCTTTGTTTTTAGGATTGTTTTTGTTTTTGTTTTTGTTTTGGACTTTCATCAGTCCATTGACATTATGCCTGGCTTTGACATTCAATAATAAGAAATGACATGTCCTCATGGGAGGGCTAAAACCAGTTGATAAATTTATTGTGCTACCTGTCAGGGCATAATGTGCAGTTAAAACACACAGAGAAAGGACATTAAAGAATGTGATGGATCTGATTTAACCTCTTAAAACCAAAGAAATTCAAAATTAATACCCAAAGTCCAAAGTTAAGTATGCAGTATTAAGTACTATGGCAGTATTTTGTTCCTGGGGAAAACATTAGCTAATGCCTGGACCTGAAATATACCACAGCAAGATATATAACAAAAGCCAGGATTTGCCTTATTCCTCTTATTTTCATACATATGTATATTTTCCCACTTTATACTTATGATAAGGAAAAAGGTTTACAGCCAACCTGTTTAATGCTGTTTCTGTCTTTGTATATCTAACATTGACTGCATGGTGATTTTTGAATCCATTCAGAAGAAATGCCTCCTCTTTCCACGAGCTGTGAAGATTTATGTATTTGACTTTGAAGTCAACAACTGTGTAGCATTTAATGCCAAATCAAATGCAACATCAAATTACCTTGTATTCATTTAAGTGAATTTGCAGGTTTATGGCCGACTGGCACAGATCCAGAGAACTAGGGAAGGGACGATTACAGCAGATGATTGTAGGGAAGGAAAATGAAGTAAATATCTGGGAATTAATTACTCGTAAGGTTAAGGTCCATTCTTGGTAAGAGTCAGGAGCAATTTATTCTGCAATCAATTTGCAAGCATCCAAAGTGTAACAAAGTGACAGGTAACATGGACTGCTCAAAAACAAATCATGCCAAACAAAACTAATTTCCTTCTTTGACAAAGTGACTGACCCTATAGACTGGAAGACCCACTAGACACAGCCCAGTTTGACCTCTGCACAGTTATCTGTACTATTTCACCTGGAATGGTCATTGACAAGCTTACAAAAAATGGCACGGGTGGAATAATTGGATAGATATTGAATTAATTGGCAAAGTCTTCTTAGAATTGGTGACACTTATATAAAATAGTACAAGAACAAGTTTGTGGTTAATTAGAAGTTTCCTGCAGGTGTGATTGTAATTTTCTTGTTTGTTTATTTGTTTTAATGAATGTTTCCTGAAAAATGTAAAAAAAAAAAATGTTCAGAGATTTGAAACAAAGTCAGCTTTGTTGGGGCATCTTTGCCAAACTCTGAATAGAAGATGGAGAATCCAAAATGAGTTTTAACAAATTAGAATTGTGGTCTGTATTAATTAGGAAGGAATTGCTAAATGATTAGTGCTAAAAAAAAAATTATGTATATATGTAGATAGATATAGATATAGATATATAGATATATGTAGATAGATATAGATATAGATATAGATATAGATATAGGTATAGATAGATAGATATCTATTATGTATCTCCAAGAAAGAAAAAATACTAAATCCCATATATGCAAAATGTGAAAATAAAGGTGCTTTTTACACCTATTTACAACTATTTCCTCTGCCTCTTGGGCTGTATCTCTGTCCCAGACCATACTTCCTGTCGCAAGGGAAAGATATAGGGCTCATCTGGGCTAACCTTGTCACCAACGTAAATCAACAACGTCATTCGATTACTGAGAAGGTAGAGTCTTCTTACACATTCAGTGGAAAGGGTGTTACTTCTAAGCTTTAGTCACTGAAAGACCATAAATAGAGAGATATGACAACAAAGCTGCACATAGACCCAAGTATAGAAGGAGGGCAGTTGGTTAACTCAAGAGAACATGAGGGATACGCCATTTTTTTCTGGAATATATTTAATTTCCATTAAATTATATTTTTGATCAAGGATATCACACAACAACTAAGGTATTTCATCTATTTTTGCCACTAGATACATTTTGCAGCCATTCTTAATAAAAATACTTCATAAGACCTCATTGAGCTGCTGTGATGAGAAAAATAATGTTCATCTCTTACATACCGAGATATATTTTAAATGGATGATAATGATCATGGATATTATTAGTAAGGTGTTTTCATTTTTGGAAAGTCCTAAAAATAGCTGACAGTTATAAAGCTTACGATGGCTGCATACTCTCCTAACTAATTACTTTGCATGTATCATGTGATCTTCAAAACATCCTATGAGGAAGGTACTATTATTATGCCATTTTCCAGATGAATCATGAAGGGTACCCGGCATATGCCTACATTCTCAATTTCTGGTAAAACCGAGAGAACTTTGATTCCCAGTAATTGTCATCAGTGTACCTTTCCAATTATGTCATGATGTATATCCAGCCTAACTTAATGGTTTCTGTGTTTCAGTACAAGATAGCAATGGTAACATCATCAATTTTGTATTACTAAATAAATAAAAAACTATGCAATGGTTGTTTAAGAAATTTTTAAAGTACACAACATCTTTAAAATAATCTAATTAACATTCTCTAATTTTGCATAGCCTCTGTGGAGAAGGTAGTTCCAGATTTATTTTTTTTTTCAACGTTTTTTATTTATTTTTGGGACAGAGAGAGACAGAGCATGAACGGGGGAGGGGCAGAGAGAGAGGGAGACACAGAATCGGAAACAGGCTCCAGGCTCCGAGCCATCAGCCCAGAGCCTGACGCGGGGCTCGAACTCACTGACCGCGAGATTGTGACCTGGCTGAAGTCGGACGCTTAACCGACTGCGCCACCCAGGCGCCCCTCCAGATTTATTTTTAATAAGAATTTGTGTGAAATGTTCTTTAGTAGCATTATTGGAATAGAAGAGCAAAACAGCCTAGCTAAATATGTTATTTTAAATATACAATTGATTATAATTGTTTCATTTCAAAAGCCTTATTTAATTAGTAAGTCACAGCAAGAATAATTATGATTGATTTAAAAATACCTCAAGGAAAATGGTTTTGTATGATATTTAAAATACTAGTAACCACAGAGTTATTGTTTAATGCACATGTAGATTTTTAAGAATTTTTTAATAATTTAAATATATATGTAAAAATTTAGCTTTCTTACTTTATAAAAGTTTATCTGTAAAACTTTTTTTTTAAATGAACAAAACTGTCATACTAGATTGAAAAATATGTAATTATTTAAGAATCAAAATGAATTATAAAAGTGATGACACACCTATGTATCATCAGAGTCATGTACAGTGGTATAAAATTATCAGTGTTATTTAAATATAAATACTTTAGCTGCCACGATAATTTGCTGATGTTATCCTTACAAGTGAGTAATACATTTTAGGAGTATCTTAACATAAAACTGCTCTTGGGTTTCCTTTCTCATTTTCTCGTTAGGAATAACTATGGGTTTGTCTGAGGTATGGCAGAGGTAATTTTAAATAATGAGAAAATAGTGGACAGGAGAAAAACTTGAAGCCTTTTCTAAGGTTTGCTCATTGCTTTTAAAGGAAGAGATTTTCATCCTGGTCTTTTTCTTCATGTGTATGGAGTTCTTATTCTTGATTTATTTCCTTGATTAATATTCCTTGACTTTTATTTCTAAGAAAATGTTTTACAGACACCTACATAATGTTCAAAAAGCACCGTATGTTTAACTCTTGATTTTGATTTCTGTGAGGCTTTTATTTGAAATGGAAATCTGAATAATCTTTAGTAATTTACCCTTGAGGATCGCAATACTGGCAGTTATATTAAGTCATTGGTATTGTCAACATGGATACTCTTGGTTTATCTTTTTAGTATATTGGGTATAATGTAAGCAAATTAGAATTATGGGCCAATACAGTTTTCGTCACATGTGCTAAAATAATGTTATTCTCAACTTTCTCTGTTTCTACTTCAGAAGTGACTTTTGGGGCCCCCTTAATTTGACATATTTGGCGCACTGAACGAGAACCTAGCTTGGAAAGACACAGAAACTACATTGGCAAATGATCCGCCAAGTGACCCATGAACAAAACCGAGATTGGGTTGCCCTTTGAAATAAACCTATTTGAATTTTATTATCTCTAGAGCACCTTGTGTCTCTAATCTTGTGAAAGGTTAGTATTCCATCCATCAGAGCAAGATTACAGTGTTGGTTGATGTCTGCTCTTGATGATAACTGAATGCAGCAGTTGGAACTGGAGGAACAGATGCATTACCATCAGCAGTTCAAAATGAAACGGGGAAATGGCATGGAGGGAGTCGCATTTACAACACAAGCCACATATTCCTAGGTCAGGATATTTAAAACCAAACAAAACCAAACACAAAGGACTGCGATGTTGGAAAAGCTTTGCAGAGCCCTTTAAGACTGCAAAAAGAAGGGGTGCCTGGGTGGCTCAGTGGGTTAAGCTTCCAGCTTCAGCACAAGTCATGATCTTGCAACTCATGAGTTCGAGCCCCATGTCCGGCTCTGCACTGACAGCTCTGAGCCTGGAGCCTGCTTTGGATTCTGTGTCTCCCTCTCTCTGCCCCTCCCCTGCTTGAGCTCTCTCTCTCTCAAGAATAAATAAACGTTAAAAAAAAAAAAAAAAAGGACTGTGAAAAGCATAGCCATTTTAAGACTATGCTTTACAGAAATTACCAATTTCTAATATGTAGATAGATACCTTCTTGAAAACCATTGCTAACTACTTTGGGGAAGATTTTATGACATACATGAGAATAAAAATAAGAATGATATCATACCACTATGTAACATATGGCTAAAAACAGCAAACACATGTTATAAAACATCTAATAAAGTCTAAAATAATAAATTTGTGATATGAATAAAAATTTTTAAAGATTACTCTTTAATCTTGAGTAATCTGAGAATAACTGAATATCTTACATATGACCTGTATTTATCAGAAGCTGAAATGTAAATAATATGAAAGTAACTTGTAAACTTAAAAAAACACAAATGAATCAAAATAAACATGTTCCTTATCTAGGATTTAATTTTATTTGAACACTATGAAAAATAAGATGCATATATTCACCATTGGACAATTTCACAAAAGACATTGGCACTTAGTAATTGATACTTTATGATATCTTTAATAATGATTGTTTTCGTTTATGCATTTCAACTGATTGATGTTATAAAAGTAAAATGGCCATGATATAGCATGAGATTAATGAATTCAAAATTGTTTCTTTAAGAAGAATTGGATAAATGACAGGCAAAGTAAACTAATCAATGCTAAGCAAATTTAAATCAATGTTAATTAATTCATTTGCATTTATACCTTACACAATGATATTATGTCTTATTATATACCTATATTGGGATATCTTTATTTATTCATCAAAGTGTTTAATTACCTTTGAATTACACATCTGTGATGCAAAGTGGGGCTGATGTTTATCCCCTTTCGACAAATTTAAGGGATAAAATGATTCCTAAGACATGATTTGGGGAGGCAATGCACCACTACATCTTATCCAACAAACTCAAGCGTGTGATGGTGACAGAAGTGACTAGAAGGTATCATCATTTGCTTTACTTTTTTTGTTGTCAAATGTTTGTAAAAACATTCTTATATTTACAAAATTTATCATTCTGTGCTTCATCAAACCCCACAAAAACCTGTAGAGAAAACAGTGACTTAAAATTCATAATCAATGGAAACTACAATTGCCCTTCCTTCCTTCCTTCCTTCCTTCTGCTCTTTTTTTTTGGGGGGGGGGGGGTTGGGGCTGATATTTGTGATAATGAACAATAGACATGTATTGTCTACTGATTACATCAATTTAAGAAATCCTTTTACTGTCTAGAAATAAATAGAAACTATCTATAATTTAAAAAGTATTCGTGTGAATACCAAAAATGTTATTATCAGTGAATAAATACCTAACTTTATGGGGACCGTTATTTTACACCCAGCATGCTGTGTCTGAGAGACTACTTCTCTCTCTCTTAATTAATTAATGTCTTCTTACTGATTACCATGAATTCACTAGATGTAGAGTCAGGAGACTCAAATTCTATCCCTGCTACATTGCTGATCAATTTTGTGATTTTGAGTAAATTTCTTGTTTATTTTCTGTACTCTCCATGCTTTTCTTCGTCTTAATTCTTAGACTTCCCTTTGTAGGTTTATTAGATAAACTAATTTCATTCTATATTTTTATTTTTATGTTTTTGGTCTCTATTTTTAAATAGGTATTTTCCCCCATCAGCAAGCAACATTTTTGTCTTAATTTTTTTTTATGTTTATTTATTTTTGGGAGACAGAGAGGTGGAGCATGAGTAGGGGAGGGGCAGAGAGAGAAGGAGACACAGAATCCGAAGCAAGCTCCAGGCTCTGAGCTGTCAGCAGAGAGCCTGATGCAGGGCTCAAACTCACAAACTGTGAGATCATGACCTGAGCCTAAGTCGGATGCCTAACTGACTGAGCCACCCAGGTGCCCCATCATATTTGTCTTGAAAAGATCTTTTTAGGGGTGCCTGGGTGGCTCAGTCAGTTAAGCATATGACTCTTAATTTTGGCTCAGGTCATGATCTCACACTCCTGAGAGTAAGCCCCACATGGGGCTCAGTGCTGAGCGTAGAGACTATTTACCCTTTTTTCTCTCTGCCCCAGCCCTGGTCACATGAATGCATGTGTGCTCTCACTCTCTCTCTCTCATAAAAAATTATAAAAAAAATTTTAAATAAGATATATTTATGTTAAAATAGTATCTATTGTTTTTCCAATTATGAAAGTAATTTATAGAAACTTTAGAAAAGTAAGCAGTGTACAGAGAATAAAATACAAGTAAACCATAACATTTGACCCATTATAAACCATTTTATATATATATGTTCTTATTTTTCTCAATGTGTATATACTTTTTTTCTTGCAAAATTGGTATTGTACTGTATATATATTTTTGGATCATTTTCTGACTTAGCATTTTCTGTCATCATGTCTTATACTGAAAGTAGATTTACTGGGAATCTGGTCAAGTTTACATTTTAAGACTCTTCACTTTAATAGACCTTTTCTGGGGCACCTGGTTGGCTCAGTCAGTTAAGCATCTGACTTCTACTCAGGTCATGATCTCACAGCCTGTGAGTTTGAGCCCAGCGTTGAGCTCTGTGCTGACAGCTCAGAGCCTGGAGCCTGCTTTGGATGCTGTGTCTCCCTCTCTCTCTGGCCCTCCCCCATTCACACTCTGTCTCTCAAAAATAAATAAACATTAAAAAAACATTTAATAGACCTTTTCAAAGTCCTATTTTTGTAATATAGATGTTAAAGAGTTTATCTTTAGAATGTATAAGCTTCACTCCTCATAGGATCTATAGGTATTGTTTCTGAAGCCAGACGGCTTGGGTTTGAAATCTTAGCTCCATTGCCTGTTAGCTAGGTACCTTGCAAGCTACCTAACTTTTCTGCGTCTCTGTTTCCCCAAATGCAAAATCCAGATGATAATAATCACTATCTTGTAAGGTTGTTGATGAGATTAAATTGGCTAACATACGAGAATTCCTTGGAATAGTAGCTAACTCACACTTAGTGTTTGGTGTTAGCTTTTAAATGTTTTTATAAAAAATAATTTTAACAAAATATTTTATTTTGTTAAGTTAAGTATATTTATTTATTTTGAGAGAGAGGTGAGGAGGGGAAGAGGGAATCCCAAGCAGGCTCCTCATTGTCTGCCCAGAGCCTAATGTAGTACTTGAACTCTCAAATTGTGAGATCAGGACCTGATCTAATGAAACCAAGAGTCAGATGTTTAACTGGACTGAGTCACCCAGGTACCCCTATAACATAATATTTTATAGTGTGAATATATCCTTCTTTGGGGCAGAGATTTATAAATTTAAAATGTTTTCCCCTTTCTGCTAATATAAATAATAAGAGGAATACTTTTGTACAAAAATCTTTGACTTTACCTTTGGAGCTGAAGCATCCCGCATTTCCCTTTTTCTTCAAAAAAATAAATTACTTCAGTAATAGATAACAAAATAATTAAGATTCTTCTTGTACAAAATAGAGGTAGCTAAAGACAACTCAAAAAACAAAGGTGGCGTATACCTGAATATATTAATACATTATTATCATGTTTATTTTTTTAAAATTTACACTTGGTACTGACTTTTGCTTTCATTTTAATGCAGGTATCTCTTGAGTATAGTAAACTTGTTATCCCAGGTCTTTTCATATCTTTTCAGCATTGCAGGTTTTTGATGGGCACAGAAGGATATAACTTAACAATTTAACATTAAATTAAGCTATAATACTTTCTTTTAACTTCTTTTATTTTTTTTTAATTTTTTTCAATTTACATCCAAATTAGTTAACATATAGTGCAACAATGATTTCAGGAGTAGATTCCTTAGTGCCCCTGACCCATTTAGCCCATCCCCCCTCCCATAATCCCCCCCCGTAACCCTCAGTATGTTCTCCATATTTATGAATCTCTTCTGTTTTGTCCCCCCTCCCTGGTTTTATATTATTTTTGTTTCCCTTCCCTTATGTTCATCTGTTTTGTCTCTTAAAGTCCTCATATGAGTGCAGTCATATGATTTTTGTCTTTCTCTGACTAATTTCACTTAGCATAATACCCTCCAGTTCCATCCACGTAGTTGCAAATGGCAAGATATCATTCTTTTTGATTGCTGAGTCATACTCCATCGTGTGTGTGTGTGTGTGTGTGTGTGTGTGTATATATATACACACACACATATATATATACACATATATACATACCACCATATATATATACATATATACATACCACATCTTCTTTATTCATTCATCCATCGATGGGCATTGGGCTCTTTCCATACTTGGGCTATTGTGGATAGTGCCACTATAAACATGGGGGTGTGTGTGTTCCTTCGAAACAGCACACCTGTATCCCTTGGATAAATGCCTAGGGTAGTTCTATTTTTAGGTTTTTGAGGAACCTCCATACTGTTTTCCAGAGTGGCTGCACCAGCTTGCATTCCCACCAACAGTGCAAAAGAGCTCCTCTTTCTCCGCTTCCTTGCCAACATCTGTTGTGGCCTGAGTTGTTAATGTTAGCCATTCTGACCGGTGTGAGGTGGTATCTCAGTGTGGATTTGATTTGTATTTCCCTGGTGATGAGTGATGTTGAGAATTTTTTCATGTGTCACTTGGCCATCTGCATGTCTTCTTTGGAGAAGTGTCTCTTCATGTCTTTTGCCCATTTTTTCACTAGATGGTTTGTTTTTTGGGTATTGAGTTTGATAAGTTCTTTATAGACTTTGGATACTAACCCTTTATCTGATATGTCGTTTGCAAATATCTTCTCCCATTCTGTCGGTTGCCTTTTAGTTTTGTTGATTGTTTCCTTTGCTGTGCAGAAGCTTTTTATCTTGATGAGGTCTCAGTAATTCATTTTTACTTTTGTTTCCCTTGCCTCTGGAGACGTGTTGAGTTAAAAGAAGTTGCTGTGGCCAAGATCAAAGAGGTTTTTGCCTGCTTTCTCCTCTAGGGTTTTGATGGCTTCCTGTCTTACATTGAGGTCTTTCATCCATTTTGAGTTTATTTTTGTGTATGGTGTAAGAAAGTGGTCCAGATTCATTCTTCTGTATGTCGCTTTCCAGTTTTCCCAGCACCACTTGCTGAAGACACTGTCTTTATTCCATTAGATATTCTTTACTGCTTTGTCAAAGATTAGTTGGCCATATGTTTGTGGGTCCATTTCTGGGTTCTCTATTCTGTTCCACTGATCTGAGGGTCTGTTTTTGTACCTGTACCATACTGTCTTGATGATTACAGCTTTGTAATACAACTTGAAGTCCAGGATTGTGATGCCTCCTGCTTTGGTTTTCTTTTTCAAGATCGCTTTGGCTATTCGGGGTCTTTTCTGGTTCCATACAAATTTTAGGATTGTTTGTTCTAGCTCTGTGAAGAATGCTGGTGTTATTTTGATAGGGATTGCATTGAATATGTAGATTGCTTTGGGTAGTATCGACATTTTAACAATATTTGTTCTTCCCATCCAGGAGCATGTAATCTTTTTCCACTTTTTTGTGTCTTCTTCAATTTCTTTCATCAGCTTTCTATAGTTTTCAGTGTATAGATTTTTCACCTCTTTGGTTAGATTTATTCCTAGGTATTTTATGGTTTTTTTTTGTGCAAGTGTAAATGGGACCGATTCCTTGATTTCTCTTTCTGTCACTTCATTGTTGGTGTATAGGAATGCAACTGATTTCTGTGTGTTCATTTTATATCCTGCAACTTAGCTGAATTCATGAATCAATTCTAGTGGTTTTTTGGTGGAATCTTTTGGGTTTTCCATATAGAGTATCATGTCATCTGCGAAGAGTAAAAGTGTGACCTCCTCCTGGCCAATTTGGATGCCTTTTCTTTGTGTTGTCTTATTGCAGAGGCTAAGACGTCCAATACTTTGTTGAATAACAGTGGCAAGAGTGTACATCCCTGTCTTGTTCCTGACCTTAGGGGGAAAGCTGTCAGTTTTTCCCCGTTGGGGATGATATTAGTGTGGGGCCATTCATATATGGCTTTTATGATCTCGAGGTATGCTCCTTCTATCCCTACCTTCTTGAGGGTTTCTATCAAGAAAGGATGCTGTATTTTGTCAAATGCTTTCTCTGCATCTGTTGAGAGGATCATATGGTTCTTGTCCTTTTTTTTATGGATGTGATAAATCACATTAATTATTTTGTCATTTTGAAGGGAGAAAAGGAATTAATGAGGTAGAAAAATTAAAATTAAAAAAATTAAAATTAAAAAAGTATTAAAATTAAAAAATTAAACACACACAAACACAAATCGAATAAATGATGCTAGATCCTAGGTGTGTTTTGGTCTGGGTGTTGAAAGTGGTTTGACAGATTAGAGGAGAAAAAAGCCGGGGGCGGGGGGGGGGAGGAGAAAAAAGGAAATTGAGAATTTGAAAAAATGAATACACTGAGGTACACTAAAATGAGATGATGGGAGTAAAATAGAATTTGAAAAATATACACAAAAGTAAAGAATACAGTAGAAAAAAATTAAAGAAAAATATTTTAATAAAAATTAAAAATAAAAATGAATTTTTTAGTTTTTTGTATGCAAGAAAAAGAAACATAAAAGAAAAAAGGAAAAAAGAATAAAAAGGAAATCGTTTGAAAATTTGAAAAAGTGAATACACTGTAGTAGACTAAAATAAAATGATGGAAGTAAAATAGAATTTGAAAAAAATTACATAAAAGCAAAAAATATAGTAAAAAAATTAAAGAAAAATATTTTTAATCGAAATTGAAAGTAAAAATGAAGTTTTTCTCTTTCTGCATTCACGAAAAAGAAAAGCAATGAAAAAGAGAGAAAAGAAAAAGAAAAAAAAAGGAAGTTGTTTAAAAATAGACTAAAGTAGTTATTTAAAACTACTTTAGTAGTTTTAGTTTAGTAGTTAAAAAACTACTAAAGTAGTTGTTTAAAAAGTAGACTAAAATAAAATGATGGAAGTAAGATAGAATTTGAAAAAAATTACACAAAAGTACAAAATATAGTAAAAAAATAATGAAAAATATTTTTAATAAAAATTGCAAATAAAAATGAATTTTTTTCTCTTTCTGTATTCAAGAAAAAGAAAAGGAGTGTAAAAGAGAGAGAGAAAAAAAGAAAATTGAATAGATGGACCTACTAACAGATTGAAATAGGACTGAAATCACTTAGTTTTCCCCTAGAAGTCAGACCATGCAGCACTCTATAGTCCATAAACCAAGCAGGCGGTGAGACTTGTGTTCTTGAAGAGCGAGGTTGCCTAGTTGGGTGGGGCTCAGAGCAATGGCTCCATTCTCTACTAGATGGCACTGCTAGCCCCCTGGGGTGGATTGTTGTGGCGCTCGTAGGTGCTTATGCACGGGAGCGGTGAAAATGGTGTCACCCAGCCAGCCTGTCTCCAGCATTGGAAGGAACTCTGTATTCCCCGATCATCAATCTTGCACCTGTCCTGTCTTCAGCCTTCATCCACTCCCCGCTTCTTCACTGTCTGTGACCAAGCCCCCAGGCAGTACCTCTCTCCCGAGTTTTCTCTCAGATGCGGCTATTTTCCCTGGCCCCTTACTTCTGAAGGACTGTGGCTCTGACCCGTTACACCTCTCTGTGGGAGGGTCTCACTGAGCAATGGCCAAACAATGGCTGAATGTCAACCGCACCCAGGAATGCCTGCTGGACCCTGCTGCTGCTGGAACCCCGAGACTGCGGCCAGGCACCAGCCCACCCCAGAAAAAGTCCACGAGACAGTGCAGCAGCAGCGTTTCAGAGATTATGGAAAATCACAACACACATCTGGCACCAGGCTTTACCCTTAAGGACCTTGTTCCAGCACCAGCAAATGTGGCCGCCTTCCGGGGTCTGCTGGGACCAGGTGGCTTCAACAGTCTCCACCAAATGTCCTTCCAGCAGTGGAACTGCTTTTCCCTGTGTGGCCCGAGAACCTCCCGGACCCCACTCTGCTCCTGGGGATTCACCCTTCCCACTGGAGCACCACCAGGTATTGAGCTGCGGAGTTGCAGGCTTTGCGCCCCCCCTTGTTTACAGTCTTAATGGAATTTAAACCCTCTCCTTTCTCCCTTTTTAGTTCAGTCCCTGCGGCTGTTTCCAATTTTCCACTTTCTCTCCAGCTGCTTTTGGGGAGGGGTGCTTTTCCCGTATTCTCCGCCCGCCTCCCCCCAGTCTTAGTCCTTTCTCCTCCTGCAAAAGTGGCTCCCTACCCGCCTCCGGCTTCTCTCTCCCCAAGTTCACCTCTCCAGGCCATGTACCTGCTGAATTCTGTGGTTCAGGTTGTGCAGATTGTTGTGTTAATCCTCCAATCAGTTTACTAGGTGTGTAGGATGGTTTAGTGTTGATCTGGCTGTACTTCATGGACACGAGACACACAAAAAACTTCCATGCTGTTCCACTGTCTTGGCTCCCTGCCAATGCTATAATACTTTCATTAAAAACTTTATATCTAACTGTGCTGTCACAGCTCAGAGTTTTCGAGTACACTCCGCTTCTTCCTTCTGTTGTCTGCGTTATGTTCTTAAATGACACCCTGGTTACTCGGTAGACATTTCCTTTCCCTTCAGCTGTAATTAGCTCGGGTGTTATTGGACCCTATTCCTTTCTCTTCCCAGGCTCTACCCTTCCTTCCTCATAATGGGATGAGCTCACTTCCTGTCATCAAGGAAGGCAGAAGGTGCCTGTGGAGGTAGTGTTAGGTGCTGGAAAAGAAAAAGGTACAGGGAAAAGGCAAAGAGACCCACATACTCTTATCCCCCAATACCACAGCTAGCAAGCCTCACATTTTGACCGGTGCTGTGCTCTCGTCCCGCACAGCGGTGGTGGTCTACTTTGAGAAAAGAGAAATAAAGGAAAGGAAGGGAATAAAGAAATGGAAGGAGAGAATTGGGCTATGTGTACTATGGCTCCTCCATGCGTCATCATTCTTCCTTCTCTGTCCATATATCCACCACTGTGCATGGACTAAAATGAAAGTATTGGAGAATAGAAAAGAGATGTACACGGAGATCACTCGGGCAGCTTGAGGATATACTGACACCTGGATTCCACTCTCAGAGATGATGGTTTAATCAGTATGGAATGCTACCTGACCACCAGGATTCTTCTAAGTGATTTTAATGGCAGCCAAGGGTGAGAACCACCTAATTCTATAAAAAAGATAAATCAGTTTCATTAGGCTGTTCTTCCTGATTCTTCTTGAGCACCTACGCAATCTCTTCTTCCAAGAACTCCTGGCCCTTATCGTTGACTTTTCACCTGCATATTAGCTTTGGCCCCTCTTCCCAGAGTTCACCTGTGGTGGTTTGGTATTGCAGCTTTTTTTCCACCCCTGGCCCAACAAGTAGCTGGGTGAAGAAGTAAGGGGAGCTGAACAAAAGAACTGGGTTTGGGAACAGAAAAATATTCAACCCAAATTTTGAAACCTAAACCCCCCCCCCCAAAAAAAACCCAACCCCCCCCCAAAAAAAATCTTGCTTTTTTTTTTCACTTAAGGAAAACAAAAATTTGGCAATAACTTTAAAATCTGTAATTTTGGTACCTCCTGGGCTAAACATGCTGTGGATCATGTCATCTCTGAAAGATAAAGATCTTTCAGTCACGGGTCACGGGCAAGGACTAAAGGCATTTTCTGTAGGCCAAAACCAAGGAACTGTGCAGTGATTCAAGTGAAGTCTGAAAACATCTCGGCTTTTAATTCCATATGCATTGCTTAGGGTGAGATGGAAATACCGTCTGCAGGCTCCAAACAGTTGTTTGCTTTGGGCAGCAACCGTCAGCAGATTTCAAATTCAATTCATGATTCGCAGAATTAATAGTTTATCTATACCACCTTGTGAACATAAATGGCCTAATCAGTCTTTCTTACTTTAAAAGATATCTTCTGGAGAAATAAGCTGCTAAGAAATAAACTATTTATCAATCTAATGTGTAAAGGATCGCTAAGTATAGAAAAAAAAAGTTTAACCTTGGGAAATGTGCATTCAAGCCAACAATTTCTATAAACTGCCTTATTGCTTCAAATCTCCCTATATCAACCAATTACATAGATGCTGCTTTCCAGGGAACTTTCCTTTTTGCATCTGAATCACACCCCTGATTCGGAAAAGTCTCCTGGAATTTATTCTCTTCAGGTGACTTAATTTAATCGTATTAAATTGGAGGACTTTGTTGCAAGGTATTGATTATTTTTAACAAACACTCATGATTGTAAACTGATGACTTTTCATTAAAATTGTCTTCATGGAATGGCCTAGTTGATTAGATTAGATACATTGGAGAAATATAAAGTGGTGATGTCCAATTGACCTGAATAATGCATTTTAAAAGACATTGTTATATCCTTGGTTTTCTTGATTTATTGGTTAGGAGTATTTCCCTAGAACCCTTATGTTTCCACTTATTTAAGATCTAATTTATAAGAGTTTCCAACTCACAGTGGGAGGAATACAATAAAAATAACCTTTGGATTCAAATAGTGAGCAATTTTTGCAGTATGTATTATAATATTTTTGATAACTGATACATTATTTTCTGAACCTATTTTTTTAGATTTATAGTGAGCATTGTGTTTTGTTATAGGGCCTTGTAAGATGTCAAAAGATAGTTTAAATTTGTTTTTATTAATTACCATAAAGAGAAAGTTAAAAAAGAAATTTTCTTTTATGGAAAATTTTCTTTTATGACAATTTATGAAATTTTCTTTATAATTTTATTGGTATTATATTTTTTCTTTTCCTTTTTCATTTTACACTGTCTACTTTATATGCCAAGTTTACTGTGGGATTTTCTTCTCATAAAAATCTCCAGGGACTCATTAGACCACAATGTTAGAAAATTTTAGGGGTGTCCACTCTAAAATCACTAAAGTCACCTAAATCCTCTAAATCATTAAAGTGATTTAAGAGTTTACTTTTGGATTTAAGTTACCTTGCAAGGGAATATAAAGAGATGAATGGGCTACAGAGTTGTCAAAGCAAACTTTAACATATAAGATAAAAATAATGGAGAAAAGGAATTTTTATTCTACTACTTAGAGATAACAGACTAATAATTAAGTTGTCTTCCTACCTACAAGAAATGAAAGGCATAATACATTTTGTTGAGTTAATTTATCTTCAAACATTTCACTTATGATTTTGACCCTTTATCCCAGGGATTGGCAAAGTTTTTCTGTAAAGGCATGGATATTAAATATTTAGGGTATTTCGAACAACATAAATTCTTTGTTGCATATTCCTCTTCGTTGACATTGGTATTTTATTTGATTTTAGTCAAACGTTTAAATGTATAGGTGAATGTGTTCACAGATATGTATACTTGTTGCTAATGTACATATATCTTAAAACACTATATACGATATATGTGAGCAAATATCTTAAAATGCGGCATATCTGTAGTCGAATAATTTCAGCCTCCTTTTGTGTGCCACTGTTCTGTGTACTGTAGCTATAATCCCAGAATCTGTGACTGATTTTTTTCTAGTGGAAGCCACCCCTTTAAGAAAGCTACACCAAATCGAGGGATATAAGTATGCCCTCCAGTCTGTTATCTACATTAGTACTAATTAGTATTAGTGGAGAAAGTAATCACACCTGAAAACTATTTGTAATAAATAATTTAGATTTGACTTTAGAGTGTATTTTGCATATTTATATATGGTTTTACGTCCTCAGAGTTTATTATACTTCTCATTAATTTTCAAATCAGAGTGTGAAAATTTGACTTAGGATAAACTACAAAGCCACCCCACTGGCCTGCTCTTAGAATTCATCCTTTCTCTTAATGGCTGGGAGCTCTGGGTTGCATGCTAGTTCAGTGGTCTAGGGCAACTGGTTTCTGCTTATTTCTGAGCCCCCGCTTTCTCATCTGCAAACTCGATATACTAACATTGAGTGTGTAAAGCCCGTCATAACCATGCTTGACGTTGTGTTTGATGTCCATTATACATCAGGCAACTGTTTAGGTCCTATCTCTAGCTATGCTTGAAATTACCATCATCCGTTGTTTCAAATTCATTTGTCCTCTTCATTTAAGTTTGGTATCTTGACTTTCCTCCAAAATTGTAACAGAGACAAATGGGAATAATGAAGATATTGTGTTACTGTATTGATTGCATTTTAAATCAGTTTGTGTTGGGGGTGGGGAGCTCTAAAGTGACAGAAATTCGGTTAAATAATCCCTCAAACAGGAAAGATATAGATTACTATTACTAGAATCACTTTGAAATTATATAGGCTATTAATTCATGAAATGAATGGACTAACTCATAATGCTTATTAAAATGTAATAAATTTAGTCTATAGAAACATACATATATATACACAGCAAGAGAAAGTATGAATTAAGAGATAAAGAAGTCATAAATCATAAAAGAATTTTTGCTTACAGCAACATTGTCTCATAATGGAGATTATTATTTCTCTCTTTTTGAATAAATTATTATTTTGAAAATAATTTTATATAATTTTTCAACCTCATAATTTCAAAAAATATATACTGAGGGTTTCTGTTTCTTACAGAAAAACACAACTGATGTTTAGGAAAAAAAAACAAAGGCAATGTAATAGGCTATCTGTTACAGATTCAAAAGTGGCTTGGGGGTTAATTCAAACATAACATTCAGGGCATTGCTTGGACGAGGTAAGCACTTCACTTTGCAGTTAAGTTCACTGGGCATTGCCAGTGAACGTGAATGCAGTCGGCTTGGTGAGATCACAGCCATGACATCAGGGTCCAGCAGGGCCAGGCAGCAGGAGAGGCAGGAATGAAGCCAAGCAAAGAATAGCTCCGGACAAACAGAGCTGTCCAGAGAGGAAGTGAGGGTCTGGTAGGGCAGTCTTGTTGGACAGGGGCCACGAGGCCTTCTGTCTACAGATGCACAGGAACTTGGAGCATGAGAGAATATGAATGTGTATGTATGCGTTACTGTACAAGAGTTTGGAGGATGTCAGGAGGCCGTATTCATCACGTCCTGCTCTACAAATGAGCTGTAGCATCTTCCTTCCTCTAAGGTGGGTCCGTGAAGTTATCACTAAGAGGAGCCCAGACCAGATAGAGTCAAGGTGCGTTTCACTGGATGTTCATGTTCATCTGTCTATCTACTTACTCACTATTCACCAACTATTAAGGCCCTGACATATGACAGGCACCGCACCATACATGGAAGTGGTAATATTGGCCACCAACAATCTTCTCCGTGAATATAATGTGTATTTCAGCCCTTTCACCAAAGGTACGGCTCCTCGAGTTTATCTTGAAAGTAAATTGTGGGGTTTTCTTTCTATAAATATGCTAGTCTTTTCTTTTTTTTCTTTTTTCTTTTTTAATGTTTATTAATTTTTGAGAGAGACAGAGACAGAGTGTGAGCAGGGGAGGGGCAGAGAGAAAGGGAGACAGAATCCGGAACAGGCTCCAGGCTCTGAGCTGTCAGCACAGAGCTCGATGCAGGCTCAAACTCACAAACCGTGAGATCATGACCTGAGCTGTAGTCAGATGCTCAACCGACTGAGCCACCCAGGCGCCCCTTTTTAAAATTTTTTTAATGTTTATGTTGAGAGAGAGAGAGAGAGAGAGAGAGAGAGAGAGAACAAGTGGAGGAGGGGCCGAGAGAGAGGAGAGAGAAAGTCCCAGGCAGGCTCCACTCTGTCAGCACAGTGCCTGATGTGGGGCTCAAACTCACGAAACCATGAGATCATGACCTGAGCCGAGATCAAGAGTCAGTCGCTTAACCAACTGAGCCACCCGGGTGCCCCAACGTGCTGATCTTTTTTCTCCATGTTTTGGTATCTTATTTTTAGGCTTCTGAAATTTATCAGTAGAAAGTTAACTCTCAGCGCGTGGATTAAGAGTGGTTCTGTCTCCCCAAGGGACTTTTGATGATGTCTGGAGACACTTTTGGTTGTCAGTACTGGGGGTAGGATGTGCTTTTGGCATCTAGTACACGGGGCCAGGGATGCTACTTGATATCCTCGAGTGCAGGGGACAGACCCACAACAACGAAGATTGCCCAGCTCACAGTGTCAACGATACTAAGGCCGAGATCCCTGATACAGAGGACTAGCATCTAACTGTCCCTTCCACTTAAAGCTACACCTTGCCAAGGATGACACTTCATGTGCCAAGCACTCCCTGAGCAACAGCAGTGTTTATCTCTTCTCACAGAGTCTCACCCCCTGGAGAATGGGAAGAGATAGGCCATTTAGGGATCATGTATTCTTGCCCTCAAAGTCTAACACAGAAGAGCGTAAAGGGTGCTGGCTTCTTCCTCCATGAATGCTCCTCATTAACTCACTGTTTTCCTAGTGGTCAGATCCGGCTATTATGTAAGCAAGGAGACTTCTGAAAGGAGAAATCATCTCACAAACTGTACCTGAACGCTGACAGATTATGCAGAATGAGGAAGGACAGCCATATTGACTTATCCTTGAAAAAAGCATGGGGGATGGGGTGCAGGGTGGTAACACTATTGTGTCTGTGAATCATAACCCTTACTGTACATGCACTTTCCAAACCATTTTACCCTCCATGACAGCTCCTCTGGGTCTTTCCTTAACCAGACCTTGGACTCTGGGCTGACTGAACTCATTTAACGTGCTTTTGTGGAGGGAAGGGTAGAAAGAAAGAGATTAGGAGACAAATACACTTAACATGAATATGTGGGTTTAAAGAAGCAAATTTAGGATACCTGCTTCCCCTGCCAGGACAGGTGCTATCTGTGACCATGTACAGATATGGTCTCCACTGACCAGGACCAAAACCTTTCACATTCACTGGGTTATGTGATCACAGGAACTTATATCACCATCTTGAAGCACTCATTTTATTTTTTATTTCTTTTAAATTTTTTAACATTTATTTATTTTTGAGAGAGAAAGGGAGAGAGAGAGAGAGAGAGAGAGAGAGAGAGAGAGAGAGAGAGAGAGAATCCGAAGCAGGCTCCAGGCTCCGAGCTGTCAGCACAGAGCCTGATATGGGGCTCGAACCCACAGACCGTGAGATCATGACCTGAGCCAAAGTCAGACACTTAACTGACTGGGCCACCCAGGCGCCCCTTGAAGCACTCATTTTAAACAAGCTTTCAATGAGAAGTATGTGGGAAAGCATGAGAGCAGGAAAATGCTGCAATTTCTAGGTAAATGCTATACAGCACCTAATCCAGTCCCCATGTCCATTTCGCTTATAGAAGCATTAATGAGATATTTCCAGCTTGATTGGGCAAAGCTTTTGCAGTGTCATTGGCCTGCAGATTCCTAGAGAGCCTCTTGTCTGCCTTTTCTTCTTGGTGGTCCCTCCCTTCAGCCCTGTGTGCACCTTACGTTTTGATCCATTCATTTGGAGTCTTCATTTGAAGCCTTTCTCAGATATCCTTAGGGCAACTTTGGCTCTTCAGAGTTGATTTTTGCCCCTTCAGAGGCCTCTCCAAGTGATCAGGCAGCGTGCAGACTTTCTTTTTGCCTTTGGAACAGTGGTGGTTTTTATCTACAATATTGTTCCCCCCCCCCCGCCCCCTTGAAGCAATCTGCCCTGCAGCAAACAGATGTCTGTACCCAGATCTCCCTTCTAGATGAATAAGATCCTTCCAGAGGCTAATGCTGGTTGGAAAAAGTGCTTTCATGCATCTATGAAGCATAACTGAGCCCTAAGCAACAACTTTTGATGTGTATTTTGTGAATGGGGAAGAGAAAAAAATCAAAAACATTTATTTTTCTGCCAAACTGTTTCTTGAGATGAAAATTTTTGTTGACGGAAGGCCTTACCCAACCTGAGGTTTGCCCTCGCCGATGAAACAAAGGTTGGATGGACATTGCTTTGCCTTACATTGTTCTTCAATTCCGTTCTCTGCGCTGTTTGGGCATAATACTCCATCAGCAAAGTGGGGCTGATAACTGTCTTCCAAAACTCCATCCTGTTTGGTTTGCTGAGAAACAGTTTTCATCCAAGCATAAAATACTTTGTTCAAAGAGTCAACCTTCAAAAGGTGGAAGTCTAAGTCCACGGGCAGGCTAAAAATGAAATGAGTATACTTATTTTGGGAGGACATTAGTTTTGCCTCAGTACCTCAGATGCCCATCTTTCATAAGATCTAAGATCAATGTACCTTAAGGTAGCAACATTTGTCATAATTGCCTGATACATTAGCATCTTTCAATACCAAATATTAACTTTGACTATGAGATCACTAAACCATGTAATGATTTTGAACAAGGAATAATAGCTTGACTTTTGAGGACCAGTGAAGCTAACAGCAAACTTTTGAGACAATGACATACTCTTAGACAGAATTTAAGCTTGGAACCTAATGAAATGTTTGTTGAGCCCTATTTATTGAAATATGAGGACTTGGTTTCATTATTCAATTATAAATACTAGTTTAGGCATATGGAAGCAAACCACATGACACAGAAAGGGAGCGGTCTGTTTTTAACTATTTAGCCTCAAAGCAGGCAGAAATCCAGCATCTTTCTATTCCCCGTATCAGGAGGGGAAGAGCCTAAGTAATGTCATTTTCAGTAAAAGCAAACAATAAAAATTTCATCTTCATAGAGAAGCATTTATACCTCAAGTCTTTGCAGAGCGATGAGAATCAGAAGATTTTTTTTTCCTTTTTTTTAAACCTCTTTGAAAATCCAGACCACACTATTGATTACTAACTATTCATTGCTGAAGGCAGTACTCTGTATTCAATAAATTAAGCTTTAATTCCTGAGTCCAACAAAATAATTGACCTCAAAAAGAAGATAAATGAATAGGCTGTCCTGAGCTCATGATTAGAATCCACTTTCTAGTCTCATTATATTCGTATTTTTCAATTCAGTGATTTTTCCATTCTTTCTTAGTTTTGTTCACAATCTATAACACCTTCCTCCCTGCTGCTATATCACCAAGGCCAACCTCTTTCCATTCTTGGTTTTGAGAATGAAAGATTTTAATATGATATTTTTATAATTTAGTATTAATATTGATAAATTAATACAGTTTCCATTTTAGGACAAGCTAGGTAACTAGTATTTCTGAAAACTTCTGAACTGTTCTTGATTTCATAAAAACCTAAATAACATAGATGTAGCATGCATAAATATTTTGATTAAGATAAGAAATATTTGGTGGCTTGTATAAGATCACACAGGATTTATAAACCATGACTTAGGAAATCCTTCAATTATTGCTGCCCCTGTAGCCACAGAATTTCTATATTTAAGAAAGTATATTCTTTCATAGTAAGAAGGTAAACATGTGACCAGAGTCCTCTTTAAGGTTTGATGCTTTGGTTTCATTTGAAATCAAATATAAAATATCATTATTGCAGACACTATTTAAAGATCACAGCAGTAGTTCAATGTTAACATTATTCAGAACTGAAGTAAATCAAGGTCTTCTGAGAAAGCAGAAATAAGGTACAGCTTCCAAGGAAACTGTGGAGAGATTCGTGGCTTTTTTCCTTCAGTGTCCCAGGAGAAAATCGCCCAGGGTTCCAGAAAAAAAGAAGTTATTTGTTTTTGTTTGCATTCCTACTTTGATTCCTTGAGGCATCCTGGACTTGATTTGCCCTTCTATTACCTGAGAAGGGTGCATAGTATCAGAGAATAAAGAGAACTGTGAGAGGTAAAACAGAATCCCTCTGATGTTGGGCACTTGGATTTATAAACTCAGAGGCATTATCTCTTCATAGTCTTTTTTGCCACCCCAAATCACATTCTGCAAGTGGGATAACACTTGAGTTGACTTTACCCAGGCTCACTTGGTGCAAATGGATAGGTGCCCCGCATGCCTGAAGCGTGTCTTGAGGGAGCCTAACGTGAGGCCTGAAGAGGCTAACAGCACCCAGTGACATTAATTTCTTATTTCTTGCATCCTATAACTGAGTGTACTGCAGGATAGCAGAGTTCATCTCTTGGTGTACTCTTTTTCATTGAGAACTTTTTAGGCAGAAATCCCAACAGCCCATATTTTATTCAAGTTCTATAAAATGATAGTTTATATTTATAATGGTAATGCAAAGTACTTCATAACTTTCTGATTCATTATGGCAAACTAAATTATGCTCATTATAGCTTTGGTATTAAGTGAATTTATTTGCATTATGAATCTCTGAACACTGATAATTGATTGCTATATATAGCAACTACAAAGAGTCCAAAATATTACATTAATGTAAATATCCCATTTATGAACTATTCCAAATAGCAGCAATTTAATTGAATTTAGTGTTAGGACAGATTTGTAAGTAGACTGGCGCAAAAGTTTTTAGCCGTATGCATTTGTTATTATGTTAATGACAATACTTTGCAACGTACTTTGATTTGAGTTTAAATTGAATTACAATTTTCTAAAATTTAACAATACATGAAAAAAGAATCTAGCTACTTTGGAGGAGTAATAAATGATACACTCCTAATGTTAATGGATGTGCTTTCAAATAGAAATCATGTGGTCTTCTGTTTTCTTTGACTCGTAGATCGTAGATGCAGGGCAAATCTTATTTAAAGTATTATCATCAATTCATTGATGCCTTAATCACAGGTTGCGTTTTGTATGAAAGTTGTGTCTAAGTTAAGTAGATGCTGTGGGCATTCTAGGTCTTACTAATTATGAGTGTTTTCTTGGTTTATTTGCAGAATTTTTCCGAGAGCTCCTGGAGAATGCAGAAAAGTCACTAAATGATATGTTTGTACGGACCTACGGAATGCTTTACATGCAGAATTCGGAAGTGTTCCAGGACCTTTTCACAGAGCTGAAAAGATACTACACCGGGGGCAATGTAAATCTGGAGGAGATGCTCAATGACTTCTGGGCTCGGCTCCTGGAACGGATGTTTCAGCTGATAAACCCACAGTATCACTTCAGCGAGGACTACCTGGAATGTGTGAGCAAATACACAGACCAGCTGAAGCCTTTTGGAGATGTACCCCGGAAATTGAAAATTCAGGTCACCCGCGCCTTCATTGCTGCCCGGACGTTTGTCCAGGGGCTAACTGTGGGCAGAGAAGTGGCAAACCGAGTTTCCAAGGTAATTGAAAATCTGCTTTCTAATTGGTCTTTCTCTTCTGCTGTTTTTAAAACAACTGTTTAAACAACAACAACAACAAAAATTCAAGGTGAAGTTTCTCTGTTACAGTGGTCCTTGCTCTTAGAGTAATTGGAAAAACGTCAAGGTTTAATTCTGTTTTACTTTTTTTTCTTGCTTTGTATGAGAGAAGACAAGATTTCAATCCATTCCATGTTTGAAACATAGTGTCAATATTTATCAGCGATATAGCATGAATGGTGCGGAAACAGGCGTCTTGTAACTATGACCACTTGGCACTTCTGAACAGAGTTTTAAGAATGATAAATAATCATGAAACAGTCCATCCGGAGGTTATAATCCTCTAGGAAGTCACAAGGTGATAGTCTTCATGAGGTTTTCAAGTAGAGACAAGCTGCTGTTCACACACCAGCTTCTGGCATTTCTTCTTCTGTATCACTTGCAAAAGTGGCCAAATTCCTCAGTAGTGGAGAAAGAACCCTTTGCTAACACCTGTAGAACTGGATTAGGGAGGAATAATGAATACAAAGTATAGATCCTGGCAGGGAATTCCTTTTGTTATCCATTAGCTTTGAAATTCAACGCCTCGTATTGCATCCGGCTTATGAGCAAGATAAATCACTAATACACATCGCACCTTTCCTTGAGGATGTCTCTAAACCTTTAATGCAAGGGGTCTTTCTCCACTGCTTTCTTTAAACATTGACTGTTTCCTGTGTGTAGGATGTTTGCCTTTGTTTAAATTCTTCCTTGACATTCAACTGTTCTTAGGAGACGGGCTTGCCCATTTATGAGGTCAGCCCAACAAATAAACTGAAAGATGATTACTCTAAGACATAAAGTAAAAACAGCACATAACAGGAATCTGGTATTATGTCACCCAAAAAGGTCATATTTGTACAAAGATTAATGCCAAACACTACTTTCTTATTGCAGGGCTGTGGCAAAGACCCACATATTTCTCATAACTATTGGTGCTAACCTTCCATATTTCTCTTTTCTCCACCTTCATGTCCTCAATATTTACATCTTGGTATAAAGACTGTGTATACCCTTAAAAAAATGTGTCTCTGTGACACTATTTATAAATTTCATAGCCATCCATTTTTAAATTACCTATTCCTACTGAGTTTATTTGAGCATATGGAAAGAGTATTTTCAAGAGGCCTCTAAAAAGGATAATCACATGAGGCTTAATATAATATAAAGGCCATATAACTCTGATGTTAAAAATGATGTTTTTTTAAATTGAAAATCAGTAATATTCTGGATACCAAAGGAACTAGAGCCCCAAAAGTGGGTCGATAAGGAACTAGCCAGGTGGAATAGCAAAAGGAAATATGATCACCCGAGAAAGTCTGTAAAATATATAGAAGTACAAAAACTAAATATGTATCCCATATATTCTTAAGCAGAAAGTTTGTTTTTTTTAAAAAAAAAGATAACTTTAGTCACAGAGACTTCAAATTGAAGTCTTTGCTTTTGCTGGAGAATGAAACACACAACCGGCTTTTAAGAAACACAAGATAAGAAATTCAAAGCGTGGATTGATCTGTGCAACATTCTGGACTCTTTACTTTGATTCTGTCTGAGTGTGAGTAACGTTTAGATGCACATATTTTGGCCTGGGGATGTTCTGGTGCAATAAGAGAATATTTTCTAGCAAAGTATCTAGAAAGTATCAGGGGAGACTGCTGCTGATTCTCTCTGAGTTCTCAGAAGATGGCATTAACAACTGCCCCTAGATGGCACCTCCCTTTTACCATTCCCTGACTATCTCAGTGTGAGGTCTTTGTAGATCAAAATCGAATTTACTACTCTTCATGACGTGGAGGTTGACATCATGGAGCAACCACCAGTAGAATATGGCTTTTAATTTTTTTCTGGACATGATGAGGGATATACTCTGTAACACTGTGATCTTGTTTCTCCTGATCTTTCCATGATCAGCATTCATTTGCTGAGCAGCTGCTGTGGATTTGTGATGTAGTTTGTGGTCATGTAACCATGGAATGCTGACTGTTCTATGCAGATATTGGCTTGTCTGGCCTGAGTTTCATTAGCCCTAATCTATTCAAATCATAAGTCCCATGCTGACATCTGGGTGCCACCTTGTAGAAAGATAAACAGAGAGAAGGAGAAAGAGAGAGGGGTGTGGCTTAAAAGAAGCCGAAACTTTTTTTTTTTCTAAAATAATTTATGACTCAGGGATTTAAGTGTATTACAAATGAACTTTCTCACCTAATGATTACCAGATGGTATGTAACTGACAAAACCAGAAATACATCTACTAGGACTGTTGGTATGTTGGTATTTTTCAGCACCCAAACTATTTTTTGTAATAAGAATAAAAATGACAAGGACTCAATATTTTAAGAGAAAAAGCAAGAATGGTGTTGGAGGTAAAAGCCCTTCATAAATCTGGGGCGTCCCTGTGGCCCGTTACTTGAGGGGTTTGAGTTGGCGAAATGATTGCAGAAGAGGTAAGGAATTCAATACAATATTCCCAAATGGAGATCAACAAACTAGGTTATCTCCTGCATCCTGGTTTGTAGAATACATTTTTTTTCCTTCTGTTTCTTCTCTTTCAGTGGCTTCTCAAATCTTGGAAGATATCATTAATAGCCTCTAATTAATTGTTTTGACTGTAAAATATATCCCTTTGGCAAAACACAGCCATTTGACACAAATGTTTTGACATGATATTATAGGGAATTTTTGTACCAGAAAAATGGAGGAATAATTTGGAGGCATCAACACAATAAGGGTTTAAACTTATCTTTGCCATCTTAGAGACAAAAGCCTTGTCTTCTTCTAGGCACTGAATGAAGCAAGTTAATTTTAAGTAACCATAACTGGAGATCTGGTTCTAAGAAGTGTTAAATGATCCTCGAGTGAATATCTGTGGTCAGTTAGCCAGGGTTCATTTACTATGTGAATGACTAATTTTGAGAGTGCTGAGTGTTGACAAAATACGGAGATTTGGTAACTTTCATACTTTATTGGTGGAAGTATAAATGGATGTGTTCACTTTGGATAACAATTTGAAAATACCTGTATCACTGAAAAAGTGTGTATCCCAACACTGCAGTTCTACCCCAGGAGTGGAACAGGCAGATATGTGCGTGTGTGTGCAGGCAGATATGAAGAAGAATGTTCACAGCATTGGTTACAATAACATGAAAATTAGAAAAATCACAAATGTCCCATCGGCATACATGGTGATCTTGTCACACCATGAAATCCAATGGAGCATGGAAAATAACTGAACGATAGCCACACTCATGGATGAATCACGGAAACCTCATTTTGAGAGAAAAACATTATCAAAGAATACATACAATTTATATAAAGTTCAAATAACAGAAAACAAAGCAATACATTATATTTTATTTCAGAATAAAAATATATGTGATAGAAGTCTGGAGAAAATTTTTAAAAATTGAAAACACAAACATTAGATGGTCATTTCCTTTAGGGGTTAAGCTTAGAGATATTATAAAGGCGGGTTATACAGGGATTTCTAAAGTTATTGGATAACATACTGTTTCTTAAGCTCTGGGCGATATGTGCGGTTGGAGGGGTGGATTTAAAACCATTTTAATGAAAGAGATTCAAATGGTGAAGACTTTGCCATTGTTCATCTCTGATTCTCTTCATCTGTGCAGATATGATCAAATCCCTGAGCTACCCCCAGTAGTTTATCAGACTTACTGCTGTTTGTAGATTTGTTAACTGTTCACTTTCCATGCTCCATATTGTGCTAAACTATACCAGGTAAGCTTGGAAGGCAAAGCTCTAAACTGAAGATAAAAACAAATTTTGATAATGTAGTAGCCTGGAAAGAAAGAGTCTAGACTATTTCTTAGCATTGTCCCTTTATTAAAACACCACTCTCATACCCTTATATATACCCATTTATGAGTGGAAACACGGAAGCCAGCTTGTCAGACACTGTGAAGCACACAGACAGAGGGCTCCATTAAAGAGGTGTTAATGTTGTCTGCCTAGACCAAGCTTCAACTATTTATCATGAAGGCAAATGTGGAAATGACTCTCCTGTCTTCACTGGTCCATCCTGATGGCTGTCATTCTGCTTTAATCAAAGTGACTTCTATGAGTAAAGACTGTAAATTATGTCAATAAAACTGCGTCAATTATGGAAGTCATTTAAATGATTCGTTCCAGACAGTTGGGTAGATAGTAGAGCTGGGATCCAGAGAACTTGCCCTATTGCCAAATACCGTCATGTATCCCTTGTCTGTCTGTATGTCCGTCCGTCCATCCATCCATCCATTCACCTACCTAAAATCCTTCTTTCTTGTGGGTCATGACTTTGAAAAGAAAGTTTGACTTATAGTCTTTAGTAAGACCAGAAAGTTTCATCAGTAGATACCTGTCAATGCTACACAGTCTGTTTTTGCATGAAGAGCCTCTTAGCTGGTTCATATACCTGAGTAAACAGCTTTGCATTAACATTGCAATGCCAAGAAAGCAATAAACAGAGTCAATTTTCAATAAATGTGGTTGATGGACTATAAGGCTGAAAAGTTTATCATCAAATTTGATGAAATGAAGGCTATGAAATACGTCCATTGAGAGCATTTTCTGATCACAATGGAAAACCATTCTGAAGAATTTACCATTGAGATAATTTACAAGAGAAATGGTATTCTATTTAGCTGTTTGCTTTGGGGAAAGAATTTAAGATATAAAGTAAGACCACCTTTTATAGCTATCACCTGACTCATTTGTATTGTTCCTTTTATGGTGATATTTTAATCGGAGTTAATTTTTATGGAGTCATCCAAAAATGAAACAGACCACAAAAAGGTCTTAGGTGAATGAAACCTTTTTATAATTCTTCTGTGGCTAGTGTATTCTCTTCTGTAATTGTTGATTATTCAGTGTAAGTTACTTCAATAATATACAGTGTTAGGAAGAATAGGTAAGCTTTTTAAAATTATCAATAATGCTTCTATGTTTACAACTTTTAAGTCAGCATAAATAATACATGCTTGCTGCTTTATGATGGTGGTGTGGGCATTATATTTAGAAAGTACTTAGCAGTCAATAAATAAATAATATCATGATAAAAATAGTAACAAAATGATATTAGTACTAGGAGCCATGACAATGAAAATAATGTAATTCATTGAAAATGTATGAATTTTAGCCTGGCCTAGGTGCTGTGATAAGCCCTGAAAATCACAATAATATAAGTAAATCCCACTGTCAGAAGAAGGAAAGAACATTCCCCCTCAAGTATAGCATGTGGGATTCTGCAGATGGATTTAGAGAATTAAGAGAGACAGTCTGTTTTGATTAAAACACTTCGGTTATTTTGATTAAAACAGTTAAAATATCTTATTAATTTTAAGTTCTCTTGCAAACTACATAGCTTAGATGTATGCTTGTGAAAAATAGTTGAGATAAGAAGAGGGTAGAAATTGAGGAAAATGAAGCCATTTATATCCAATGCACTAACAACTATTTGTGTATTCTTTCTTTTTGTTCCCTTTTGTAGCTTGTGTCTCTTTCTAATACCTATGCCTGAGTTAGGCTACTTTATTTTAAAATTATACTATCTATTGGGATTCCATTAAAATGAGCACCTTTCTCATCATTGAAATTTGATTGTGAAGTTTTATCCATTTTGGAAGAAGTTAATGAGTTCCTTAACTCTGTGAATACAACGTAACTAGGAAATGTTTGAGAACCACAGTTCTGCTTATACTGTACCTAATAGGTATAATCTCTCTCTCGACTACAGTTCAAGTGGGGTGGTTATAATAACCCAGCTTTTATTTCATCCCAATGTGGACTCTTGTAAAAGTGAAGCCATTTTATGCTTGTTCATTGTGTACTGTATGTCAAGTACCATTGGTAAGTTTATGAGATACCAAGGCCAAGCAAGTTAACGTATTTGCAAGTACTAATTGGGAAGACACACACGCACGCACGCACGCACGCACAAAATGTCAATGTATACTGAGAGAATTTTGCAATAAGTGTTCTGAGAACAGAAAGGAGAGACATCTAGCTTAATCTTATGTGCCCGGAAATTTTCAGGGGCGTAGAAGCCTGAACCACATATTGAAGGATGCATGGGCGTTGGGCAGATGATGAGGGCATCTAGCATGGTGAAGGATGTTTTAGGCAGAAGCAACAGTGAACAGAAGAAGCACAGAGGTATAAAACCAAATGATGTGTGCAGGTAGCTGCAAGCATGTGGTGTTCTTGAGGTATAAAGTACAAAGCAATGAATAGCAAGAGATTAAGCTGGAGGCCCAAACTGAACCCTTGAATAAAAACTATTTCACTAACAATTTGGCACATGTCTATTTTACCTGAATAACTTAAAAAAAAAAACAGCAACAAACAAAAAAACAAAAACAAAACTTTCTGTGGTTTGGAAGCATTCTAGTACTTTTGAGGGACAAGTGAATGCTGAGCACTTACTGTGTGTCCAGTATTGTTCTGTAAGAAACAGGAAATAACAATGAATAGCATTGTCCTTGAGGAAATCCAACACTATCCAGAAGTTCAAGTGTGGTGCAAATGATCAGGATAAAGGCAGAGATCTGTATAGAGCACTATGTGAATCAAGAGAAACACACATTCCTTTTTGTCTTGGGAAATTGGAAAAGACACTGTAGAATAGATAATAGTCAGACTTAGACTTCAAGAATGAACAGGTATTGCAACAGGGAGAAAGGGATGTAAGGCTTTGTGGTCCTCGGCCCAGCAGGTTCAAAGACACAAATCGTGAAAGGTCATGGTGTTTTGGAGGGGATTCCAGGAGGTAAATTTGGACCATATTATTTGGGTCATAGTTTATGTTAAGGAATGTGAAGGACTTGGCATAGGCAAGGAATAACAATGATTTTTTAAAAGACAAGTATGTGATCAGATATTCACTTTAAAAAGGCGGTCCATGGGGTTGATAATCTGGATTGGGGGACTGACAGCCGGTGCGGTGATGGAAAACTATTGCAATTGCCCGGATTAATAGTGATGAGACCTGGGTCAGCAGGTGGAGTGGAGTGGAGAGCACACCCAGAGAGACAAACACGCCAGCACAGTATATAGATGATGTATCTTCTCAGGTTCCCTCCCGGCATCAAGCACAGTTCCTGTCACAAAATTTGTTCCCGTTTAGTAATAGCTGTCTGTTGGCTGACTGGTTTGAGAATCACCACCATATCATTGATTGTTGGCAAAGGATGGTAACATTTGGCTAGAGGAAGAAGGGAATAGGATCAGATGAAATATCAAAACATATCAAGATTTAAAGAGGGATATAGAGAAAGAAGACAAATGGTGCGAGCCAGAAAAGCATATTGCCCTGAAAGTAAAGAGAATAGAACTTCAAGAAATAGGGTAATGAACAGTATCGAATGTTGCAGATAGTCAAGTGGGAGGCACAGAGGAAATAGACTTTTGGATTTGGCTCTTAGGATGTTACCAATTAGCAAGCAGCAGTGCAACTACCCTGGTTTTGATTGGTGGAGAAGCTAATTCTTCTGCCACTACACATTCTAGAACTAGCGTGGTCCATGGACTGGTGCTCTTGCGTAGACTATCACGGTTTTGCAACAAGGTAAGTACAACTGAGAGCACTTTAAAAATCTGAATAGCAATTTCACATTGCCCCAGCATCCAAGACACCATCAGTAGACTTTTCCTTGAATATTGGTGAACTTGTCTGGTGAGTCTCCTCGCTGTGACCTGCATCTTAGTTATGCTCCATCAGGTTAGGTATCAAAGCATAACATCCTGGGAAGAATCAAATAACCAGCCAAAGCCTGTCTAGGTCATGGGAGCCTCAGACAGCGAGTCTGAGGTGTATTATTCTAGAACAATGCTGAGAATACAAAATAACCTATTCGGCTTGATTCTGTTGGTGTGTCTGGACTTTCTCCTCCCTGTATGCAGTTTCCCTTTACCCCTTTTTGTGGCCTTCTGTCCCAGCCTTTTCCCCTGGGGTGCATTCTCTGTGTTCACAACCATCAATGGGCTCCTGTAAGCCCATTTTGATTGACACATCTACTGTCTGCCTTTGCCCCACAAGTCCGAGAACTTCTCTGGGGCCATAGGAAACGTGTGCTACAAGCAGATGTCTTTGTTACTAATAGGGAACCTCCAGTGGTGAAATGTGCCAATTAAGGTACAGCACAAATAAAAAAAGCCCAAGGATAGAACTCTAGTGCTGCAACTCAAAGGATGCTTCTTCTAAAATGGCTTCGTAAAGGAAAACGGACCTGACACTTTATTCCAGTGAACAGCGCTGAGTCTGTTCTTGGATATGTATCTCCGAATGCTTTTATGCTTTTCTTGCTGGAAGGTTCTGTGCCACAAGATTTGAACAGCAGTCGTATTGTAATTACTTACACATGCAAAGCACACCCGGAGTGTTGGCTGGACACTGCGGGCTGTGTGGCAGGATAGGCCGAAACTAAAAGTTTGGAGGATTTTTCTTTTATGGTCCCATCTTCATGGAGTCAGTGTAACAAGGACATTCTCTGAGGCAATATCAGTGCAGAGGTTTATGAGCCAAGATACACATGAAAAATAATTTTAATAGAGCTTGACAGATATATTGCATTAATACTGCTGACATAGTGAAGCAAGACTTGTGTAAAGAGTATGACACATTGGTATTTTTTAAAATGAGGTATTAGGTCATACAGATAGCTGACTGTATAAAGAGGGGGGATACACTGTCCCCACTGTTACCCTCGTGATTACAGACAAGGGTTATTCCCCTTCACGTGTATGCGTTTTACCTCTTCGTCTTGATGAGTGATATTCAGCGCAGACACAGTGGATCAATCCCAGATGCTTAGAAAATAAAAATCACCCCACACAATGTCGAAACTCTACGTTGTCTTACGTCTAAATCGGACGGCCAAGGGTGAAAATGGACAGTTCAGGGTGTCAGTAATGGGATAATGGTGACTTTGACATTCAGATGGAAGTACAACTGTAGCCTAAATCAATAGTTATTGCAAGTTAACATGAGTTGACACTTAAGCGGCGGGCATAAACAGATTTTTAAAAATTCATTTTTGGCGTTGCAGGAATGTGCTGCATGTCAAAAATGCCGATGTCATGTTTAATACTCAGTAGATAACGGGATTTTCATGGGAATTTTATCCTCTTTAGTTTGTAGTATCTTAAGTCAGGAAAGGAGAGTTTTCCATGTTCATTTTGTATAGGATTTGGCAATCAGAAAAAGTCATTCAACATTTTGAACTTTCATAAATATATTAATTATGAAAAACTGTTATGCCGCATACCATTCTCACAGTAGTTATAAATATGAGTCTCTCCATAAAGAAATATATTGGTTAATAAATAATGGGTGTTGGGCACCTGGGTGGCTCAGTCGGTTGGGCGTCCGACTTCGGTTCAGGTCATGATCTTACAGTTTGTGAGTTCGAGCCCTGCATCGTGGGCCCTGTGCTGACAGCTCAGAGCCTGGAGCCTGCTTCGGATTCTGTGTCTCCTTCTGTCTCTACCCTTCCCCTGCTCACGCTCTGTCTCTCTCCCAAAAATAAATAAACATAAAAAAGTAGAAATAAAACTGATAATCAATAAATATAAATAAATAAATAATGTGGGTTAAAACTTTTCCTCATTTGCTCTTGGTTTTCTAAAGACCCATTTCCTTACTAAAACTCTATCTAGATAAGGCAAAATGTATTTCACTGTTTTTCAACGGAAATGGACAGCAGTCAGTAAGAAACACAGGATTTTATAGGGCTTTAAAAACAGCAGAGAACCAGTCACTCTGCAGACGTGCTCATTCTTTTCTTCTTAGGGTTTTGTTGCTCAAATTAGAGGCTGGGCCAAGGGGAAGTTAAGTGTGCTTGCAATAACACATTTTATCGAAAAGACAAACCTTATGATATCCTGCTGCATTTGTAGATAGAATATAACTATATAAAATATTTATGACACCATTTCCATAAAATATCAGGAATATCTATTGTGAAATGGAGAAAAAAGTACTCTGACATTTTGGCTAAGACGGCAGAGAATCCAGATGGAAAGTCTTTTATATTTGTGCAGATTCTTTTTTTTTTTATTGTTAAAGTGATAGCTTTGTTCCAGCAATAGTCTGATATACCAATTGTTTAATACGTTGTAAATCTTACAACTCCTGGCTATCCAAGCTGTCCCTCTTAGTCAGTTGGTAGTTGATCACTTGTGTTGTGGTTATAGAACCAAGTGCATTGGGGAAATGAGATAATCTGATGAATCACTCAAGCCAAAGAGACCTTTTCCCCCCTTCGAATTACCAAAAACATTTAAGTAAAATTTTGACCCTAGCTTAAATCACCTAGGTATTTTTTTCTGACTACAAAATCAATATGTGTGCTCATCCAGAAAGGAAAACAATGTGGAAAGTGCAGAAGGGTACAAAGAAGAAAATAAGATAATCCTAAATTCTCACTACCCAACCAGTGTCAAAGATGGGCTAAAAGATAATCCATCTCAAAAGTTTGTTTCTAGTCTTTCTGTAACTCTAATATATATTTTATATTACATACTGTTAAATCTTGTGGGATAATTCACATTGGATTCTACTTTTTTCTCTTTTACATCGGAAGTATTTCCCCACATCAATAGCATTTCTTTAAAAATTACCCTTATTTTTTAAAGAATTCTTTTGCAACCTAAAGAATTTGTTTGCTACCAATATATCTGGGAATCTGTCACAAACAGTCACCTCCTGGACATTCTCGCTATGAAAAAGAAACAACTGTTTTAAGTAGTTGATGTGTGTGTCCATGTATGTGTCATGTTTATCTGAATTCATCTTGTACCCTGAATGCCAGGATATAGGAGAGTCCCGTTATTCCCTTAGCATGTATTTAACTGTTGAAATTTACTGGTTGGTTTGTATATACTCTATAGAGCTCAGGAGCAGTGTTTTTTGTTTGTTTCGTTTTGTTTTTTCAAACAGAAAAAAAAAAGATATAAAGTAGAGGCAGGAATGAGGCTAACTGGAAATGTATATTGGAAGTTCCTGGGCAATCTTTCCCGTTGGCCCAAAAGTCTGGATCTAAGCCAGATTGCAGACTGGTAGACCTTGGTCCTAACTGGCCCAGGGGCATGTTTTATTTGGCATCAATTCTTAAGATTTCAAATACTGTTTTGAAATGGGGAGGATTAACATAAAATGTGGATTTCTACAATTCCTGAAGATATGACCAGCCTGGCCCCATATTAAGGAAGGTTTAGACCGAGTTTGTGTTGGGTTGAACATTCATGACTCAGTTCGATGCCCATCTAATCATTCCTCTAGTTCGCCTGATTCTGAGCTCAATATTGCTGGCCAATGTTTCAAAATGTGTGGCTGTTTTTCTCATAATAGAGAAATGTTTCTCTATACCTGTGTGTTTACTAAAAATGAAAAAGTGTCAATCACTTTTTGGGTGTCTCAGTCAGTTAAGCATACAACTCTTGATTTCAGCTCAGGTCATGATCTCATGGCTGGTAAGATCCAGCCCTGCGTTGAGCTCCAGACTAACAGCAAGAATCCTGCTTGGGATTCTCTCTCTGTGTGTCTCCCCACCTCCTCTCTCTCTCTCTGTCTCTCTCTCTCTCTCTCTCTCTCTCTCTCTCTCAAAATGAATGAACTTTTTTTTTTAAGTGAAAAAGTGAATGACAAATAGAGCCATGTTTCAAGAAAAAAAATGGTAGGAAGCTTACCTTTTTTTGAAAGTATAGAATATTCTACTTTATATGCAAATTATTTCTATGTTTAAAATTAAAAAATAAACTTCACTTGTAATTATTGACTCTGTGGCATTTGAATGTGCCAACCTTCCTTTAAGCCTGCTGTTAGCCATCAGTATGAGACAGACAATAGTCTTTAATTAAATAAAAGCAAACCAATAACTAAAAAAACAAAAAACAAACAAACAACAACAACAAACTCTACTATTCTTAGTGTTAGATCAGGAAAGAATCTCCCCTTTTAACATCTTAAAGAATATCCTTTTAACATACAGCTAGAAGTTTACTCCTGCCAGAATGGACCACAGCAAGCACAGACCTGGAATTTTTCCCATCAAAGTTGTCACAAAATCATCACTATGCTGTCCAAAACGAATACATTGGGAGCCACATATGTTATTTAAAACGTTCTATAAGCACATTAAAATAAAAGGAAACAGGTGAAACTAATTTTAATGGTAAATTTTTAACCTATTATATCCAGAACCTTGTCATTTAAATATGTAATCAATACAGAAATTATTGATAAGATATTTTACTTTTCTTGTAACAAGGCCTCAAATTTCAGGGTGTATTTTGCATTTTGGGACTAGCCATATTTCCTATGCTCAAGAGCCATATGTGGCTAGTGACTAATGTCTCAGACAACGCAAATATATAGTTTTAATGTGTTATCCTCCTATCAAAGGCAAAGAATTTTAGGGACTCACCAGGAAGTCTAAAACTCTTGGGGTTGATTGTTGACATGGTTTTCCAGTTGTGAGGAAAATAGAGAAATATTTTGTGTTTGCATAATGCATTTTGGGCCCTGACTGGAATTCTGACATAAGTAACAGATACTTTATTGAGAGATTTGCTCTCGCCAGCCCTCAGAGATTTTGCAGGTGGTATTACCAGTGCCCATAAAAAAAAAGTATAATGAGCACCAGAAAGATTGTAAATCATCAGAGAGAGATTAATCTGTGCTTTTCCACCTCCCCTGGGGAGGCAGATGAGAAGAATTCATGGAGGAGTTGGCTGTTATCTATGGGTGTCAGCCTCAGTCGTAAACAAAATAAATAAACATCCAAATATTATCAAAGGGGGCTCTCTAACTTTTGGCTCTTACAAAGGGGTCCTTAATGTTCATAAAGGTGGTTCGTCACCATTAAATGACTCAACACCACATAACTAATTTGTGTTCAGACAGATCTGAGAGTATTTCTGCAAGATTTTGGTAAAGATGATACTTTTCAAGTAAAAGTCCCTTCAGTATTAGCTCTCTTAGATTTCCCATAAAACATTTGAGCAGACAGTGTTTAAAAGAATCTGGAAAATTGCAATTTTAGTGAATTACTATTTGGATGCATAAGGTGATGTACTAGAGGTTGACAGAGCTGACATTCTTCGTCCCAAAATGCCTGTCACTGTCAGGGAAGAGCTTACCGTAAGAGGGATCCTGTTCAATAAGTGCTTATGGAATTGATACTTTTCATCACCACTCTGAAAACTTTGATTTGTTATTGAGTTTCCCTTCATGAGATAGGTCGGATCACCAGCCACCTTGTTCTGGATCCTTGCCGCTTTCCCCCAGGCTCATAATACCATCATGCTAGAGAGCTGACTTTGGGCTTATTTTATAATTCCATTCATTGAATTAATTTAGAATATGTAAACTGATTTATTGTGAGATTTAAAATCACTTCCCTCAGGAGAGCAGAGAATATTAGGTTAGCAGTTTTTCTGAGCACAACTTTGACTCAGTTTCAAGGGGCAGGCAATTTAATGTGAGCATCCCATAATTTTAGCTGTACAGTGTCATTTTTCTCTCTACTTTTCACTGCTGAGTCAAAAATCTATTTGAGAGGTTACAGATATGTCAGAGTATTTCCAGTGGAGAGAAACTTTGTAGGTAACTTCTATCTATCTGCAGCCTCAAATTCTTACTCTGTCTTCATTCCAACATCTACAGTTGCATTTCCTTTTCCAAACTCAGCAACTCTACAAACCCATTTATTAAGAAGAAAGCTTAATAATTTGGAGCAGCACAATCACTTTGTGGCCCATTATAGGTCATTTTCTTTCTATGGTGCTTTCCATGTATATCTCTCCCATCCCATTTGCTCAGTTGACTGAGTCACCTGAAGTGCAGGCTGCTGTCCACTCCATGCAGCTTTCCCAGCCTTTAGGCTCTGTTGCTTATTTTGGGCATCCTAAGAACATACCGTCACCACATGCTCTTTTCAGTAAGTCACCGTCATGTTCGTAAATCCCAGCAGTATGTTGCTTGTCAATAATCGGGAATGTTTAAGCGCTTAGCTGTCTGCTGGGAACAGACTTGAATGCCAGATCCCTATCTACAAGAGATTGACAGGTCTGGGTCGGCAGCCTAGGATTCAAGTCTTCAGTTGCGCATTCACCTTGCAACCCTGTATCGTCCAAGTCCCAATCCAATGCCCGGTTTAATCCAGCAAATATATTCCTGCTTTGTCCCACATGAAAGCTTATGGGACAATTTCTCCACCACGTTTCTTACCCATCATATGGCTTCCTCTGCCCATCAAATCATCTCTTACTTCATTCAACACTTGCTAAAATCTGCCCATTGCCACTTCTGGTGTCTTCAGGAATCTCTTTTCACCTAATCAGGTGCGTGTGTGCGTGTGTGCGTGTGTGTGTGTGTGTGTGTGTGTGTGTGTGTGTGTGTGTATGTTTGGTTTTGTTTGTTTTGTTTTTGTTGTTTCCATTCAGCCTCTTCAGAACCTCTACACTGAGCTTTTACCATGTTCATGTGGAGTTCTACATATATTCCTTTAAAGTTTTCACAACATTTTCCTGTGCGATGGACCTCCTCCACCTGGAGGTTGTAGCTTAGTACCCAAAGGAGCTACCCTTCTGTCTTCAGTATTTGTCACGGCAAGTACTGCTGCAATTTGGATGTGACAGACATTGAAAAAATATTATTGCTGCTGTTATATTACTTTTGTCCTTTCTTTCATTCCTGTCATGGTTGGAATAACAGGGAGGGATATTATCCATCTCTGTACCCTCTCCCACATTATTGTAAATAGTACCCTGAATTTCTGATGGTTTTAGATACACGTCCTTTCAGAATTCCACTCCCCCCACCCTGACAAAAAAATTGAATACTTAGTGCATGTGGTTACCCAACAGATCCATAGCTCCTTTTGTTGGGATGTTCATGTGGAAAGACACTGTAGACCACTGAAAGATTAATGACTCCGTATAGGCTGAGAAGCCATGCATTCCCTTAGTTATCACCTAGGTGATGTAGTAGCTTGAGATCTGTCAAAGAGTAATGATCTTCATTTGTATTCCAGATTTCCAAACTATTTATATCTATATCACCTACCTATATGTAGATATAGATGTCTATACTGTTTCCATAGTTAGTGGAGCAACCATTGTTTCACGCATATGTTCCCTTCATGTCTTACTGTTCTTGTGTCCAGACGCTTATTGACTCTACGATCACAACTTAGTTCAGTGAGGTATTAGCAGAAAAAGGTGTGATTGTGTAGTCTTCAAACATCGACACTGTAGATTTTCTTGATCTTGTATTTCTTCTAAATAGAAGAGAAAGGTGTGCCAGAATACTGAAATCTTGGGAATATTTTTACTGTGAGTTATAGTAATTATTAAAGAGAAGTGAAAGAAATAAAGAGAAAAAGCAAGTGATCTCTTTTGTAAAGTGCTCACATTGCTCATTTACAATTAAGCTGTTCCGATTTCTGTAATTAAAATAATTTCCTCTGAGAGGTCTTAATAGTTCATGCCCATGAGTAAAAAAAAAAAAATGCTGTTGTCATGAATGAACGATTGAAAGATCTTACTCACTTGCTTGAGTTCCTGTGAGAAATCTTTGAAAACAAACCAGGCATGAAAAAGGCAATCAGTAGGGTTGGCCAGGGGTCATTTTAGAAGCCCATGGCATGTACCAGCTTATGCATGTATTCATCCCGTCATTCAGCAAACATTTATTGGTCACTAATTCTTTGGCAGGTGCACTGGGTACAATAATGAACAAGACGTAGCCCTGCCCTTAAAGAACTTTTATTCCAAAGTGGGTACAAGACCACTGAATAGTAGAGAGTGCTAAATACTAAGACAGAGATATACATGGGTCACAAGAATGCAGGTGCCCGTCAGGACAAGCTCAGCCCATGAGGACTCTTCCGTCTTATTGCAGTTCATTTTGCCAGTCTCGGGTTTCATATCAACAGGAATGTCAATTTTAATGGAGATACGAAAATTCACTCTTTAGGTATTGAGAAAATAAAGCCACGTAATTAGTAAGCATTTATTGATTAGTCACAAAGGACATGTGACTATCATTACGAATATTTTATTATGAGCTATATATGTATATAATATGAAAACATGCCATACCTTAAACATAATATAAATATAACATAGAAGAAAAGTAAAGAGAGAAAAAGCTTGATGTAATCTGGAGCTCACGGGACCAAGGATAAGAGATAGCTGGGATTGAATTCTTATTTGGATCCTAATTAATTGTCTGAATGACTTCATTTCTTCCCTCCTTGGTGAAGTGAGAGCGTTGGACTAAATGAAATGCTTTATTGGGAGTGAAATTTTCAATATAGCAATTATTTCAGTCATGGACATATGACCTAGGAACTAAGGAATACACTCAAGAGTGCACATCTGGAATTTGGCTCTGTGTGGGAAAGGGCTAGTGATTAATTTCAAGGTGTAGGCCATACTGTCTTGTATAGCATGCCCCTATTTTTGAGTGTGGCTTTGGAATCTATCCAGCTACTATTTCTGGTTGTCACTCTTTTAATTGATCTCATTTCTAATTTTAGGGCGACACAGTTTACTTTTATAATGCCAGGTCGTTGCTGTTTTCCTGAATCACTTTGAATTCCAAAGATATTTTTGAGCGGCAGGATACCTGTTAATGGGCCTCCTAGAATTCAGCCTGGCCACTGGGGAGATTCAAGCACTGTATCTACCGTGCTGAATTTTCTTCAGTGATTCATAATTTTAATTTTGACACTTAAGATGTATTTGATGTTAATGCAGGTTATTGCCAGAGATAATGGATGCCCTGCTACAGAGATGGCTTTTGCAGTGTTTTCTACTGAATCCCACATTTGATTGGCGTGTGTGTCCTAGAAAAATTGGCATAGCACCTTGTTAGCGGGCACAGTGCCATCTAACAGTTGGGGAGAGAGTTAGGCTGAAAAGTGATCATAAATGAAGTCAGCTGGGAGTGTTCAGGAATGTGTTTCAGGCTCCGTGGAGTAGAGGGAAGCAAATGATCTCATGAAAATCTTTTTCTTCTTTTACGTGAGTTTCCACCAACTGTAACTTTTGAGAGGATTGGAAGACTCTTTTGCGAACTTGGAAGAATGGGTGTTTGAAATTTAAATGTATAACAAAGTTACAAAACAACGTGTTGTTTATATTGGCAGTTTGTTAGATCAGTATTCCCGCGGGTAGAGTGTATCAGATCACTCTGTCAATGGCTGTGGTGTATAGAGTAGAATGAGTAAGGGAGCCACTTGTTACCTGGTCCAATTTTCTGAGTTATTGAGCCTCTGTTATCTCATCTGTAGAGTGGGGATGATGCAAAGTGGGGATGAAGAATGGTTACAAGAGAGAAATATGAAAAAGGAGCTTGGTAAACAAAAGCAGATTCTTATCATTAAAAAGGTTAGGTGATATTAACATTTTATGTAAAAACAAAAGCAAAATATAATCCAAACTGGTCAACTATAAAACCTACCGGAGCAACGTTAGTTTAAACACTCTCAATTTCTGTTATGAATAGGATGATCCTAATTATGGGATACCATATCTGCTTTGAGGAATGCTTTCCTTATCTATACTCTGGCCTCATGATGCACTGCAGTGTAGACGTTCAACAAAGAAAAATGCAGGGAGGTCATCTGGGGTTTTGTTCTTTTCTAATGGTTTTAAGTATATACTCCATCCTCTTTGGAAATGCCTTCCTGCTAGGCTGTGTGTGAGGTACATCTTGGGCTGAATCTCACTGCAGTTTTAGTGAAACCCATGTACTATCCTGCTAATTGGTCTGTAAATAAAGTTTAGTAGACATCACACTCCTATTCTTTTTCTTTACACACCCTCCGAAGAATCTTTAAGATTTTGTTCTACATAATCAATTAAAGCCAAAATAAGTATTCCATATAATTTCATGATTCTCCTGGGAAATTCCAGGGCTCAGTGAGTTATGTTCCAATATTTCCAACATAAATATCACTAGTTCTTCCTACCCAGAGTCCTGCAAGATCAAGTTAAAGGTGAAAACTTATTTATTCATCAGTCTCCTTACCTGTCCAATTAATAATTGAAAACCACTGGCAAGAGAAGATTTCTTTTTCACACACTCTCAACTCTTGCACACATGGTTTTATTATTGATTGTACATGAGAACAGGCTGTGTTTCCATTACCTACACTTTTATTGTTCCCTGAGTGTTGACTTCAAAATTATATTTCTTCTCTGTTGGGTCTTACAAATGACTATGATCCCATTTCTAACCTAGATGGATATTTCAGTCTCTTGCTCGTTGGCTAGTATCATGCAACAGAAGAGAAGTGCTTTTGTGCTTATTCTCAGAGTTTAGTTTGGTACAAAATCTTAGATTCCTAATGTTGATACTTCATCATTTTTTTTAAAAGTTGTGCAGATAAAATAAATAGAAAATTCAAGGGGTTCAAGTACTAACTTAAATACAGTTGAAAAGATAATTGCAAATATTTTTTGGAGAAACACAGAAGAAGCACTATAAACAATGTTCTGTTTATGTTATCTGTTGCCTCTTCTGACATTGTAAATAATAGGGAAAATATGTGTTATCGATAGCCTGAAAAATAGACCAAGAATAAACTATTTAAATGATATGAATCCTTTTAAAACCATAGTCAGTCTTCTGGAGTATAATTCTGTAGGTTTTATGACATTGTATTTGTTTTCCTGTGCTCTTGTGTTGCTAAATTGTGTTGGGGTGAAAGGACTTAGCACCACTATGGTAAAGGAAACATTACATTTATAAATAATGTAAAACAATCAGTTCATTTTCATTTTACTATTCTCCACTACAAATGTTATTACTTTTCAAAAACTCTGAGAGGTTAACGTTTATACCTGATTCACTGAGCAAAGCTGCAAAATTTTAGTCCTTAAATTCTTTATAAGCAGAATGAATTGTTCAAATAGGCATTGCTATAAAATGGTTTAAGTACTATATTTTCACTTCTAAAAGATTCATTTGAGATGCAATCAAAGGTAAGAATTAAAAATTTTACTGTATTTAACACATGTACTCAATTTGTTTCCTTTCCCTTGATAGTCAATTCCATTAGATTTATATTGTGGCAATAATTTTATCTCTATGAAAGAACATAGCTTATCAAACTCAGATTCCATTCATGAGTCTGAAACATGCTAATGTGATGTGATTACATTATATCTTAGGATATATGCTAATGTGTTTTCTGAATTTCCTTACTGGCTCTCCAGAAAGGAAGACAAACCCATTTTTAAACTAATTTTAGTTTTTCTAAATTCAAGTTATCATTGTCCTTAGGACATGGCAATATTTAAGTATTATATGTGAACGTTATTGAAATTCACAAAATTACTGAAGTTAATGGGGAAAAAATAACATGTTCACGGGGACAAGGTAAACCAGCTGTAACTATTTTGGGAAGTCAGAATTGGCTTAGTCTTTTCCATAACTCATGGTAGGATTATCATTATCATATGGGACTAATGACACATCATGTTGTGAATCTGATTACAACCAGAACACAAGGAAAATAAAGAAGAAATCACTCTTGAACACCTTACATGAAGAGATTGGGATGTCTTTTCCAAATTATCATAATTTGATTACTCCACCAGTCTATTAAACATAATTCATTGAAACCCACAGAGACCTAACATATTTTCCTGATGACATACAGGTTCCTTTCAGTTCTTTCTCGTAAGAACTGAGTGAGCAGTTTTAGGAAGAACAATAATATCTTTTCCTCCATCCTATTTCTCATTTGGGAATTTCTGAATCTCTGTTTATGGTTTTGGGGTACCTCTGTTTCTCTCACAGTACTAGTGTTTGATTCACATATAACATTAAACCTCATTATTTGAGTCTTTTTTTTCTTTTTTTTAAATATGCTTCTGGTTTTTCAAATTCCAACTCACTCTTGTCCCCTTCTAGGATGTATTTACATATTTTCATTTGAATTACGATGTTAAAGTTTCAATGGGAATCCATGGAAGGCCCAAGTGAGTATATTCTTGGCATTACCTTTTTAAAAATGGTTTTAAGGGGCGCCTGGGTGGCTCAGTCGGTTGAGCATCCGACTTCAGCTCAGGTCACGATCTCACGGTCCGTGAGTTCGAGCCCCGCGTCAGGCTCTGGGCTGATGGCTCAGAGCCTGGAGCCTGCTTCCGATTCTGTGTCTCCCTCTCTCTCTGCCCCTCCCCCGTTCATGCTCTGTCTCTCTCTGTCTCAAAAATAAATAAATGTTAAAAAAAAATTTTAAAAAATGGTTTTAATATGTAGATTTTCAATACTAAGAAAAGAGAAGTTTTACCTACTTATGACATTTTTCAATTTTTAAGAAGCATCAACATTCTAAAAATATAGCATCTATAGGCATCTAAAATGTATTTTAATTATAGACTACACAGCATTCATATCCATTAATTATCATGGGCCCATTAATACATTCTGCTTGATGGGGCTCCTGGGTGGCTGGGTCAGTTAAGCATCCAATTCTTGATTTCGGCTCAGGCCACGACCTCACGGTTCGTGAGTTCGAGCACCATATTAGGCTCTGCCCTGACAGTGCGGAGCATCCTTGGGATTCTCTCTCTCCCTCTTTCTCTACCCCTCTCCTGCTTGCGCTCTCTCTCCACCCCCTTCTCTCAGTATAAATAAACATTTTTTAAATTTAATATGTTCTGCTTGACAACACATTCTTTGTCTCATTTTTGTTATTTATATAAACTTATAAAATTAAACCATCTTGTATTAGAACGGTCTTTAAAAATCTAGTTTGTTTACTTTCCTACTATATGAATCTAAATCAGATTAATTTCTCAGATGACTATAAATTGGTGAGAGGGTATCAGCAAAATTCTCTGACTCCCAACCTGTGCTGAGAATAAAGCAGCATGTTCAAAAATGTTTTTAACCCCTCCGGACTATTAACCTTCAACCCATGTTAACTGAACACTTAATTTGTCTCTGGTGCTGTGATAGGCAGAGTGGATCAAAAGATTCAGGAGGCATGAACTCCGCTTACAAAAGTTGCATAATAAGAGACATAGGAATGTGAACAAATGAGTATAAACTATAGGAAATGAGTAGAACATGAGTAACAGATATTTGCACAGTTTACACCAAGGAGTAAGTGATAAGCCCTGCATCAGTGGTGAAGGGCAGAGTTGGTGAGCATGCCTGGAAAGAACCTACCTGTATGCTGCTGCCGAGACGAATTTTGCAAAGATGAAGACAGGTTTTCCATGTCGACAATGTGTAGAAGGTCCCATGCCAATGGGGCCGTGAAGGACAAAGGTGTGAAATGGCGCAACACGCTTGAGGTGACTGTTGCATAAATTGCCAGGAACCAACAGACTGGAGAAGAAAGCCACATCCGGATGTGACTCTTGACAGTGCTCAGAGGTTATCTTAATACATCTTCAGCTGACCTCCAGCCCTGGTTCCTAACTAAAACTAAAAGTTTTAGTTAGGCAAAGCAAGTTTTTTGTGGATTTAACAGAAGTAGGAGTTGAAGAAAAATAACAGTAACTGCCTTTTCTCGTGGCCACTTCTTGCTACCTCTTCCTCGTTGTAAGTTCTTGTTCCGCATTTCCTGTGTTAAAATGGTGGGACAATAAACAATTTGCGGTCACGTATCATGTATTTAGTACCAACTGTATGCAGTGCACCTTACTTGTCACTAATATCACTCTGAAGGCTTTTTTCACATTGGTCGCTTTGAGAGGGGCCGTAAAATTTATCTTTATTGGAAAGAGGAAAATAGATCACAATAAATTGCGAACGCACCAGGGAGTTTACTCATAAGCAGCAGGAGAGAATCAAAGCCAGCTCTCAAGTAGAAAGAAAGCTACAGACTGAAAGAAGCTCTCTGTGGGAGATGACAAACCATAAAAATATCAGAGACGTTGCGAAAGATTTGGAAGTAGTCAGCTATGTCAACCCATTGTGAATTCTGTAGATGGTTGAAGGTTTGTACAGATGCTATCCAGAATAATTTGATCAGGTCTTAGCTACTTTACAGGGTAATAAAATGATGGTTTTGCCAGCCTGTGCAAGCGATATCATAACATTACTTTTATCCTTGGGAATTAGAAATTCTCTCTATCTCTGAATGAAAAGAACAAACTGAAAGATCCAGGCCATTTGCAGGGTCCTCAGAAGATGTGCAAAGCCAAGTAGGAAAAGCAAATGTACAAATGGAAATCCTTTTAAAATAGTGGAGGTCATCATAAATTACTATGACTGTTAACTGTTTCTTGGTTTCTGAAGATTCAATTATGTTAAAGCATAGAGATGATCTTATTGAGTACATTTATTTATTTATTTATTTATTTATTTATTTATTTTAGAGGGAGAGCATGTGAGCAGGGGAAAGACAGAGAGAGGGGAAAGAGAGAATCCACGCTGGGCATGGAGCCCAACACGGGGCTCGATCTCAGACCCATGGTCTGAGACCTGATTCGATTCATGACCTGAATCGCAATCAAGAGTTGGTTGCTTAACCAACTGAGCCACCCAGGTGCCCCTCTTGTTGAGTATTTTAATAAACTGCTGTTAACTAAACACCAACTGTGTTTTTACTATTCTCTGAGAGCTAGAAGAAATGAAGAGGGAAAATTGGCCCTTGAGTTAGTTATCATAATTTATCCAAAGAGATGAAACGTGCATTTACATAGCAAAAATAAAGGCTAATAAAGAAATACAAGTGCCCAACTGTGTAGCATGGTGTATAAGTGTTATATAGAGTCAAAAAGAATAGTGATCCTGTGGGCTATAGATAAGGAGAAAAAGAAGAAATAAAGGGTGTGTGTGTGTGTGTGTGTGTGTGTGTATAAATAAATATATGTATATGTTTATTTACATATATTATATTTTTATTTTATATTACATGTGTAATTATATTTTATACCTTATATATTTTATTTATATATATTTTTTAACTTTGAGAGTAGGTAAATTGCTTACATTATTCAATTAAACAACATTATAGTTTAAATTATAACAACAACAAAAATGTATAGCTACGATTAATAACCTCTTATTTTAAGTAATATTAGTTATAATGTAAGGATATGAATTATCCACCACCTATTATTTGATGGGTTAAAGTGTTAAGAGCCCTTTAGTAATACCTATTTATTCATAACACTTAATTTTTTTCTCCATGATTAAATTAATCCCAAATACTGCCTGTTGTCATAGCAGACCAATACACTGTAGTTACATTGTTAATAGATCTTATATGAGTGAGCAGTGGCTGATGGTTTAATGCTTTATTATGTCGGGTCTTTTAGATATGAAATTTTAACTTGCTCTTTTGGGCTCCATAACATAATGTTTCATCAAAACCGTATTAGTTTGAAAAAATAGGAAATTTAAACTCTGCTTCCAATAGAAGAACACATGATGATATTTATTTATTCATTTAGATTTTTGTTCCAATATCCCAATGCTTATAAATCCTGTCTTTTCCATATTGCACTTTTCTTTTCACTTCAACATAGAATATGTTTTCTGCTCTTCATGTTTGGTTAAAGGGTTTTGAGCAAAGGAATAATGCAAATTGGTTTATAGAACTCTTGGTACGATGTTGAGAATGGCCTGTTGGAGGGAAGAGGAAAAGGAGGTACACCAGTTGGACTATTTGCAGGCACCTCAGCAAGAGGTGTTAGTGACTGTAACTAACAATGGAAGGAGTGAGAAGTGGGTGAATTGGAGGTATATTTTGAAGGTGGAAACCAACAGGATGTGAGATGGGGGAAAACAAAGTAAAGACTCTATGATGACTCCAAGGTTTTTGCCCTGAACAGCAGGAAATATGTTGTTGCCATTGAGTGAGACGGTGAAGACTGGAGGTGTACAGTTTGGGGGAAGAATATGAGGAGATCGGTTTGCGACGTAGGAAGTTTTAGACTTTTTTTTTTTTTATGCATCCAAGTGGAGATCTTGAGTAGGCAGTTAAATCTATGAGTCTAGAGTTCTGGAGAAGGGTTTAATCTGGATTTATGCAAGTGGGAGGCATCAGAATATGGGTTATATTTAGAGCTGTAAGATTAGATAGCATCACAAGGGAGTGAGTGTACATAGTGAAGAGTGGAGGTCCAAGGACTCCATTTTAAGGAATCTGACAGAAGTGGATGGATCAGCAAACAGAACCAGGAACAGCAGCCAATAAGATAGAAGGAAAACCATAAGAATATGATACTCTAGAAGTCAAGTGAAAAAACCTGTAGCAAATAGGAGCATATGAGAACCATGTTAAATTTTGCAGCTGGGTCAATGTAAAATGAGGATGAGAACAGACTACTAATGTGGAGCTTATTATCAGTAGTCTTGACTAACAATTTGTTGGGGTGATGAGGCTGAATCTTTGTGGTTTTAAGAGGGAATGGGGAGGAGAAACCTCATAGGCTGCAAGAATAAACAATTATTTTAAGGTATTTTGTTATGAAAATGAAGGGGAGAAATTGAAGCTGACCTTGAAGTAGGGTCAAGAAAAGGATGATCGCTGTACATTTATATTAATAATAATTATATTATTATCATTATTTTTAAGATCAAAAAATGAAAATTGCCATTGTGTTAAAAGAAAAGAGTACAGAATAAAAGGCTCTAAGTATGTCACAAATAATCTTAACAACTCTGTGAGGTATATGCTATTATTTCCTCTATGTGATAGAAGCATTGACAGCTAACACACGAGCAGTCAGGTATTTTCTTCTTGGCAATCCTGTTCAAAGTCTGAGCTCTTAACCAATGAACGTGATTACTCTGTAGGGACCCTGTTTCTTACTAAGGTCATATTCTGAGGTACTGAGGGTTAGGATTGCAACATATCTTTTGGAGGGGCAGGATACACAATACAACCCATTACAACCATATTACTGTGTTATGCATAACATGGTTTTGATTTATATGAACCTGATTGAGAATTATGGATAGTAACATACTACACACATATGTAGCCATAGTACTGATCCATCTACTTTAGCTCAGCTTTCTGAAAATCGGGTTTGTTGGATAAGAGCTCAGACCTTTATAGAAAGGTCTTTGCCATGTGTCTTGCTCCTCCTCTTCCTTCCCCTTCACACTTACTGAGCCTTTTCTTGTTCTTTACACACTAGCAACCAGCACTGGCTCCTCGGGAAGGTCCTCATGGATGACCTTAGACAAATCCATCCTTTGGAGGTTTTTAGAGCAAGGTTCACCTCTTTGTCTTAACTCTGTGTCATTATAGTTCTGTGTTTTGTATGTGAGTGATCATTTGATTACATGTGCCTCTCACAGATCCACAGAGAAGGGGCCTTGTATCTGCAAGGCCACATTAGTGCCAGTCCCAGAGTAGATATTCAATACTGTGTGTATTGTTTAAAGAAGAGTTGCTTTAAATTGTTGGCCCCTTTACTTCCACTCTCTTAAATGTAAGAAGGGGAAGGCTCATTTTAATCTCTTCTTTGAAGTAGTTTCCGCCCCCCCCCCCCCAGATTTCAATTGAGTCAGTCCATGGGCTTAAATTTGGTGCTTAGAAATTTTTATACCAATATATGTTAGTTATGATGTGTCGGAATGAAGAACTTCAGAATTCCTGTACAGAATGTCTTGGTGTCATTCTTGGAGGTGATAATATACTTATAGAGTTGTTCTGTATGATATTCTATGTCTGCTTTACAGTTTTCCCTAGTACTTTCAAAGGTGGGGGTGTGTGTGGAATGAGCATTCTAAATTTATTTGTACTTTTATTACATGGAGAACAGTTAAGTTATAATAATGAAGACTCTTGATCCTTAATTATCTTTATAGCTGGCCAAGATCTATCACAGCTAATGCTATTTCACAAAATAACCATTGTATAACAATAATTTGAGTCTCATTTTGCTGCCGTTGTGGTCACTATAGTAAAATAAAAATACAGTTACTTACTATATCATTTTTCTAGCTAAAAAGGTGGACCCAGAGGCCAGACTTTTTGTGTTTGAGTGCTGACCTTGGAACCTTTACTCTCTAATTTGGGGACCATATTGCAGTTACTTTAATATCTCTGTGCCTCAGTTTCTTTATTTTTTTTTGTTTTTCTTAAAGGGGGTGCTAATAGTGTCTGGGAGTCTGTTTGGAAAAATAAAAGAGTAGATTTCTGCCTAAATCCCTTAGAATAGTGCCTGGCCATAATAGACATTCAAAAATGCTAGCTATTATCATTATCATTATTTTATTATTATTATTATTATTATTATTATCATTACAACTTGGTGAGATCTTTTTCTGTTTCACAGTAGTGAAAAACAAATTCTTTTGCATGAAATCCATGAAGGTTTGCTGAGGCCTATTGTATACCAGACCGTGTTCCATGTCTTGGAAACATAAATGAATAAGACATACATTCCAGAGATGACACATCTAACTCTATACAGTAATTAAGCTCCAAATGTAGGCAAAAATATTTATAAATTTTGGTAGCGTAGGTTTAGCAAGATCTTCAAGAACATGAAATTGTATTTTTTTTACAAAAAAAAAATGTCTAACTATTAATCACAGAAAGCATCCACAAACTCTGATTTTATCTACGAGAAGACAGCCACCAAAAATGGATGGTGGTGGGCGAATAACAGGAAGCCAAGAGCTTAATTTTCTCCTGTCAAGGCATTTCAAGCTTTTATTTTAAGCCTCCTCCTGGCACCTGTGTTATCCGCCCCTTGAAAGGCTTTGCTTTTAATGCAGCCAGTTTACTTTGAGCCGTCAGTTGATGAATTTCATTATCTCATTTGGCTCTTTTATTTTCAGTGGTATAGGAGTGCCATTGGGAAACAGTAAAAAAGAGCTCTGGTCTAGAAAAGTCCCTTCCTGATTCCGGGATATCACCCTCTGACTTCTCGACTGGGAGAGTTACTTCATCCTCTGGGTCTTATTTCAGTCCTTTGTACAACAAATGGGTCATGGGCTGAGGTGGCATGAAATCCTGGGAGGTCCTGCCCGCCCCGTTGTTCAGGTAGGGAGCCTGCCCTGACTGCTGGAGGGGTTACCTGAGTACAGAGCAAGGAAGTGGTCAGGACACCATGAAGCCCGTGCAGATGTTGCTATTCATGAAATGACACCAGACTCCGTGAGGACTTCCCTTGGGTGATTATAAAAGTTTTTGTGCAATTTGGCTTTCAGAAATGACAGCAACAGTAAAAGCAATATGCTCGAGTGCCTAGGAAGTTCACCAAGATTGAATGAAGAACAAACGTAATGCTATCAGTGTTGAATTTTTCTTAAGTTCTCTCCCCACAGTACCAGCTAAATGGCATTTCTAAAGTATTTAGGAGGGCAGCTTCAAAGAGTTTTCGCCACTCACATGAAAGTTTAGCTGACTTCTGGGGAAAATAAGCAAGCCTAGGAATGGACTTTCCGTTCTGCAGGAGAGACATTGCCACTGATTTATCACTCCATGAGTTGATATTTAGGGGGTCTGTGCAGGGGACTCGCCAGAATGGAAAGTCCGTCAAGGTACTGCATTCAATTCAAAGAGGAAGATGAGTCCCAAAGCAAATTGCATAGAAGGAGGAGGGAGGAGTTTATGGTGCATATGCCCCGGAAAGGATTTAATCCAATTCAAAATTTCAATTCCCAAGATAAAATCCTGCCCTAGTCAGCATCCCTGGGAAGCATATATACACAGCCCCCAACACATAGGAGAAAGTGGTTATAAAACAAAATAGTGTAAGCCAAAATATAGTGGATACGTGAGCTTACTTGCCACTGTATATAAAGAGGCAAACCCAATCATGAACCTTCCAGAGTAATACCCCCATTGGCATTTATTATTCCCTCTGTTCCCAGTGTAGCATGCTCTCTTTGTTTCCCTGTTCTCTATCACTGTGAAGTTTATGGCCTTCCAAAATTTGCCATTTTTTTAATCTCTCTCTCTGTCTCTCTCTCTCTCTCTCTGTCTCTCTCTCTCTCTCTCTCTCTCTCTCTCTGGTTTGACACATTCTTTCAATAACATATTTTTAAAATACAGAAAGGGGTTGTGGCTCTTTCAACTCTGCATCCTCACTCTTGATACTGTTTTCTGGCCCAAAGAATTAACTTTGCATACAGTTTGATACATAGCTAAGCAGATATAGAAACAAGAACAGGTTCCTTATAGTTTTTACCTTTAGTTCGGTCAAGGTGATGTGATAAATGTTGTAAAAACAAAGTCCAAAAGTCACAGACAGGCTGAGGACAACCAAATGGTAAAACGAATTCGTTGTAGACTAACTCGTTTTATTCACGTTTTAATTCAGCGCAGTCACGCCCATTCATTTATGCACTACCTGTGGCTGTGTTTTCTTTTTTTTCTTTTTTTGTTTTTAATTAAATTGAAGTGTAGTTGATACACAATGTTACATTAGTTTCAGGTATACAACACACCAATTTGACAAATCTATACATGATGCTATGCTTATTATAAGCATAGTTGTCATCCATCATCACGCAATGCTATTACAATACCATTGACTATGTTCCCTATGCTGTACCTTTCACCACTGAGACTTATTCATTCCATAACTGGAAGCCTCTACCTCCCTTTCCCTTTCATTCATTTGGCCTCCCCACCCCTCCCCTCTGGCAACCATCAGTTAGTTCTACATAATTATGGGTCTCTTTCTGCTATTTGTTTGTCTTATCTTTTTAGATTCCACGTGTAAGTGAATAATATGGCTTTTGTCTTTGATTAATTTCACTTAGCATAATACCCTCTAGCTCCATCCAGGTTGCTGGAAATGGCAAGAACTCATCCTTTTATATGACTCAGTAATAGTCCATTGTGTATGTGTAACCACATCTTCTTTTTCCATTCATCTGTTAATGGATACTAGGTTGCTCTCATAGCTTGGCTACGATAAATATACTTCGGTAAATGTAAGAGTGCATGTATCTTTTCAAATTAGTGTTTTCATCTCTGGGTAAATAGCCAGTATTGGAATTGCTGGACCATATGGTATTTCTATTTTTAATTTTTTTGTGGAACCTCCATATTGTTTTCCACAGTGGCTGCACCAATTTAAACCCCACTCACAGTGCACAAGTGTTTGTTTTTCTCTACATCCTTGCCAGCACTTGTTATTTCTTGTCTTTTTTATTCTATATGGCTGCCTTTTCACTACAACCAGAGTTGGGTAGTTGTGACAGAGGCCATACAGCCCACAAAGCTGAAAATATTTATTGCCTGACCCTTCACAGTTAAAGCTTGCCAATCTCTGTTGCAGATTATTCAGAAGTAGAAACTGAAATAATCATCATTTCTATTAGTAATTCATTAAACCCAAAGGAACAGATTTCTAATGCAACATACAGTTCACCAAAGCCTTATCTTTTTCAGAGTTTTTGATATTTTCAAAGCATATTTGTCACACATTACTCGTTAATGGAAACAATAAGCTGGTTAGGCTGGGTTTCCGGTAGATAATAATCCGGTTGGTAGAGCTAGAGTAGTGCTTTTCTCTGGACAGTCATAAATATGACTGATCCACTGTGACATCATAAACGTCTCCTTTGTAGTTTACCCTGCTGTAAATAGCACTCTCCCTGGTATTTATGAACCACTGTGGCATCCTGATGCTGGGGTACAGTTTACAAGATCCACGGGTCTAGCCTCCACTGTCGTTCTCAGATTTCCAGAGTCCTTTATTAAATGGGGGTCCACTATATGTGCTGTGAATTTGTGTTGCAAGAGGTAGGGGTGGCCCCCTGTGTTTACTCAGGAATGTGTTGGGAAGTAACCTTTGCACTAGAAAAAATAAAAGAGGATGTAATTATGAGTCAAAACCCTTAAAATATGACCGTCCTGTTTCTCAAATGCCTTTCCATCTTACCTTTGCAGGGAGCATTCTTAAAATACATTGCTTCTTTAATGATGGGCCAGTCAACTTTATAAGCAAAATTCTCCCAGTTTTTTTTTTTTTTCCTTCCCTACTTTGGATGTACTATCATCCTACCTGGTTTCAAATTAGCTGTAGCAGCAGATACTTAGGCATTATAAAGAAAAATGTCTATGTTGTAATAACTGAATTAATATGTGAATGCGTTACTGAATATGATTATGTACTGTGTAAATATGAGATGAGAACTGCCTTTCTAGCGCTTTCCCCTTGTGAATGCTCTGCTCCAGCGCCCGCCTCCTCTGGCCAATGCTCTCAGGTGGACCTAAGGCTGCTCTTTCTACTGCTGCACTAAAGGCCAGTTCTGCACAATTAACACTGCAGCTGATGCTGCCTGTATGTGACACGTCGCTGAAAGCTGCCTTCTGTCAGTGTAAAATGCTGATAGCGTACAATGTTGCCTACTACCTTCCTTGCTTCAATTCCAGCTAGGCCGTAGCGCCCTGTCCCTCAACTATGTAGAGTGTGTCTCCTGGAAAGAGGTTTAGCCATATACTTACTCGTTTAGACTCTAGAGGATCTAACAGGGCAGGAATAACATCTAATATTTCTTGAGTGCCTCTTCTGTGCCAGGCATTTGTCACCTCCTTTTATCTTCACAATGACCTTATAAGATAGTTACTATTATGATATATCATTCCTGTTTTAGAGACAGTAAACCCAAAGCACAGTGAGGCTAAGTTAGTTGCTCAAGGTTGCTAAGCAAATGAGAGATGGAGTTAGAATTTGACCTCTACCGTCTGGCCTGAACACAGGACTCTAACCACTGTACCACCCTGCAGGTGCCCGGAGGCTAAGTCCTGTGCTGGGTGGGTGGCAACCGACAGAGAGAGTTGATTCTTTCGGCGTAAGAACTGGTGACTTAAGTTACCCACATTCTATGTAAAGAACAAAATATATAATTTTTTTATATATTTCAAAACATAACTGGAAATAGGTTTATTTTTTACCTTAAATATGCCAGAAGGGCTTAGGGCATTAAGTGTGCTAACGAATGGGTACTGCCTCACAATCGGATTGTGGCAGATAACACCAGGCAAAAATAAAATCAGTTGGGGAGACATTTTAGAGGATATGGTTTGTAAAAGTTCCTTCATGGCCCTTAGAAACGGCAGTAAATGTACTGTCCCCAAATCCTCCTCCTCCCCACTTGGAAGATAAAACGCCTATTATAATCATGGGTCACTTCAAGTTCAATGGAACTTACTGTCTGGGGAAAAAATGGCCAAATAAAAAGCGAATTTTCTATCTATTGCGATGATAAATGTCTGACCTACTTCAAGATCCTTTTGCTGAGGTTCAGCTCATTTCCATGCAGTCAGGTCCGACATGCCAATAATGATGGAGAGCATGAAACACCAAAGGATTCTGTGGATTATCACTTCTGCTCTCCGGACAGACAGCACTTCATTTAAGCAGCTTTCCAGATATCTCCATTGTGGATCTGATGGAAGGATTTAGCTTAAAGCCAGAGGTTGTAACCTTTCGTCTGCAAGAGGGAGCCTTTGACCAGAGGATGTACCACCGAAAGTGCCCCCCTGCGGCCTCTCGATTATGCAGCCAGCTGTGCGGACCAACACTGATGTCTACGTTTTTGTCTTCTCCCATCGAGGCACATGATAATAAAGATATTTCCTCATTTCTCGTGCACTGCAATTTTCTTCTCTGCTAATCCAACATGTTTTGATTGCCTATGGGAGAGAAGAGTAATTCAAAGGAGGAATTACATTAATTTCAGAAATCGATGGTAAAGAAAGAGCTGATAGATAATTTGAGAGAATTGGCCCATGCAGTGCTCACTGCTATCCTCAAACCTTCAACTCATGGTGACTGGATTGGGATATTATTATGGGTCAGTGAAGATAGAGGGGATCCTCTGAGCTTAAGCAACTTGAAATAAGCCAGAACTCATAGATCAAAATTGGACAAGCTCCATGAAGAAATAGAGGATGTAAGTCAATGCTGAAGGGCACTTGATGAGCAGAGGCTGAGAATTCTTGGATCCAGAATCAAAGGCCCAATGTGTTCAAGACCAAAGTGGGGGGCTCTGCAAACTTTGAAAAGCAGATCAGTGATGGGGATAATTGGCCATAGCATTTTTCTGAAGAGTGGACTCCTGTATGCCATCTTCAAACTTACGCTATTTTCAGCCCCAAATAAGAAATAACCCAACTGTGCATCAGTAGGAGAATCGGTAAATAATTATGGTGTTGCCATGCAAAGGACTACTGTTCAGTGGGAATGGGAACAAAATACTGATAATGTGGATTGATCTCGATGAATCTCAAAGATATGCTGAGCCAAAGAGTCTAGACACAAACGAGTGCCTACTGTCTGATTCTCTCTTTACTTAAAATTTTGAGAAAAACAAACAAATAAACAAACAAAAACAGCTTACCTAGACTTGCAGAAAGCAGAACAGTGCTTACCCAGGGCTGATGTTGGAGGCAAATAATAATAATAATAATAATAATAATAATAATAAATAAGTAACTGATACATGTACCTCAGTAAAGTTGCTTTTTTTAATAAGTGAGTGAAATTTCATTCCATAGAACTTTCCAGAACATCCCCAATTCATAAGTCAAGGTTGTTTATGTTATGGTAAAATGCCTTTGAGCAGCAGTGTTATGGTTTACATTTCTGTTACAGAAAACCCATTGTAGAAAACTTTGTGCACTTTATGTGCTGCTTGATAAACCCTGTTTGTTCTTTTGAGGTCTCTCTAACAGTGAGGTAGCATATGACACCCTTTAAGTGGAGAAGTCTGCAGCCCGGCTTTACCATTTGAAGATTTGACTTCACCATTCATTAGCTGTGGAATGCTGGGAAAGTTCCTTAACATCTCTAAGCCTCAATTCCCTTATCCCTGAAACGGGGTTAAAAATAAAGCCGTCTTCATAATTCATTAAGCATGTTCAATAAGATAGTGATTATAAAGTACTCAGCATCGTGTGTGGACTGTAACAGGATCTCAGTAAAGGGAGCTCTTCCATTTGTGTAACCTCTTCTTTAACACTGTCCCCATCATGCACCCCTCCGAGTGAATCCACACCTCATCTATTCCAGCCCTGATGGGTCATATCATGTGATGTGATCTGGTAAGGTCACCCTGTTACCCTTCCTGCTCTCCTGGAGGCTTCTTGAGATGATTACAACTGTGTCTTACCCATCCCTTTATTCCCAGCACCCCGCATCACAGCCTTTACCTGTCACACTCTCAGTATGGGAGCTACTTCCTTCAGGCTTAAATAATCAGCTGTCCTTTGCGTCTTAACACGTGTCCTCAGAACGAATGGGATGCGAGCCGTGTTTGATCAAGCCCTAAAACCTGTGCAATCTGCAGAAGTATATGTGGGAAACAAGAATTACTCAGAGATGAAGCGGCAAGGCTGTGAGCTCCCCCCCTTACATTTGGAACGTGGAAAGCAGAGTGAAGTCCCTGGTGTTACTCCAGAGAATGCTCAGGCAAAGCTTCCGTGATTTTCTGAAGAGCGGAAGCAAAGGAAGGGCATGTTCAAATTTGAGGGAGGCTTCGAGGAAAGTTTGGGAAATACTGTTTTTTGGATTAGACCCCAATGCTTCTTCCTTGTAGCACCCCTGGATCACACTCACAGACACTGACTTGATTTGCCAGCTTTTGCTCTCTGCTGAACCACACCGTGTCCTTTGCTTTGTCAGTTGGGTTTCCTGAGCACTTACATACTTAACGTTCAGACCTTAAGTGCCAATAGCCTATATTATAAATTTTAAGATGTATGCCTGCCAAGCTGTATCTCCTTGTGCCCTTTCCCATTAAGTAAATAATAATTACATTAATAATCCTAATAAATAATGAAAAATATAAAACAAAACAATAAAGAGTCATTTGGCTTACTTAGATCATTGCTTGACTTAAATGTGCATCTTCAGAAATTCATGGTGGCCTACTCTTTTTTTCATCAGTAACATCTTAAGTGCGATTGGATATTTGTGGAGTTGAGGAAGGAGTTCACTTGGGCCACAGGATCTTTGTTAAGGTTTCCCTCTCTCTGTCCTGTCACTAAACTGAAAAGTAAATCCTCAGCCACATAGTGGATAGGCCCAGAGGTATTTATCTCGCCAGTACGTTGCTTCAGGAGATTTACATACACTCATTACTGCTGGAGAGGCCAGCAGACAAACCAAACTGAACAGAAACCAAGATAAAGCAAATGTGCTGATGTAGGGTTTTAACCTGACTGGACCCTTTTCAGAATAGTTCTTTGTGATAGCTGGCCAACAAGAGAAACTCTAAATGCAGACACTTCTCTCAGTTCTCTCGTTCACAGCCCATAGATACTGGTGGTTGCAGGCAGGAGGAGGGGAAGTCGGGAAATGTTTTTATTCCTCATGAGGTGCCCAATTGAGGCAAGTAGTCTTCCCACCCCATTTAACGGGTTAATTTTTAGTCAGTGTGCAAAACCTTAGGAAATTCAACCTTTTCTGAACGCACACGTGTAACTGAGGGATGCAGCCACACACGCTGAAAGTGATTAGCCCATTAATACCACAAACTGTCAGCTTCCAGCCCCTTTCTTAATGTTTCTTTATTTTTGAGAGAGACAGACAGACAGAGCGCAAGCGGGGGAGGGGCAGAGAGAGAGGGAGACACAGAATCCAAAGCAGCTCCAGGCTCTGAGCTGTCAGCACAGAGCCGGTGTGGGGCTTGAACTCACGAACTGTGAGATCATGACCTGAGCCAAAGCTGGATGTTTAACCAGCTGAGCACCCCAGGAGCCCCTCCAGCCCCTTTCTTATACAGCCTGGGGGAGGCAGGGTTGCACACATTACTACACTCAGCAAGCTGATGGACTTAACTCTTCAATATAACTCCAAAAGGGAGACAGGGTCAAATCAGCACAGAACATAAACAGCCTTTGAGAAAATGACTTTCCTCAAGCTGAGGTGAGGCACAGAGTCACGGCCCATGTCTGCAACCCTGCTGGTCCGTCCAGTTCTCAGCAGGGCAAACACCAGTCTGACAGGGTCCATCTGCCACCCCAGGAGCTGTCCCTGATAGGAAGGAGAGGTGTGAAAAACAAAGGTCCCTGCTCACAGAGTGATATGAGGAGCCAGTCACGTGATGTAGAACAAAGACCCAAAGGTTTCTTTCCTTTGAGCATCTGTCAACTGTTCTTCAGAAATACAAATGATTCTTAAAAGAGTTGGCATCCCAGTGATTTCTCACCCCCTTAACCACACATTCATAGAAAGATCCAGCATCTAAGCATTTCATGCAGAGGCCAGGTTGTAAGGGTGAATCAGTAATCCCCCAGGCAAACGCCTTCACTGAGGGGTATCCATTGTACCCAGTGTTACACTGTCTCTAATCACATTTTTCTTTCTATTCAGCGATATGGTTTTGCAGCTTTTCAGTACAATTAAGGAACACAGGAGATAGATGAATAAGCAAAGTTTGCTTAGCATCCTCTGCAGCTTGTTTAGAAAGATTGTTTTTACAATCGAGTAGTGACAGTAGAAGGAACACAGTACCCCCGAGCTACATTTCATCTCAGCTTAGTCTTACCTTTGTGACATTGGGCCAGTCACTGATGTGCTGTTTCACAAGAGCTTTTTCACAAAAAGCTTGTGTTTGGAGAGCCAGGACCTCGGTCCACACTTGCCTCCCAAGTAAAACATCCTGACCTCCTCATGTGCTAGGCAGCCACTCTTCATTTTCTCCCCTTCCTTCCTTCCTTCCTTCCCTCCCCCACTCCCTCCCTCCCTCCCTCCCTCCCTCCCTCCCTTCTTCCTTCCCTCCTTCCTTCCTTCCCTCTTTCCTTCCTTCCTTCATCACATAGCCCCCATTTTCCTGACTCTAACCCCAGGATGGTAAGACTTTCTTTGTAGGTTTTTGTAAAGATTAAATGAGACTTCGTGTCCTAAAAACTTAGGGCACAGCTTGGTTCCTAATGTGTAGTAAATGAAGGCTCTCATCCTCCTTCTTGTCATGGTTATTTTTACTAGGACATCTGCCCCAGCTACAACGACTTAGGACCACAACAATTTTTCCAATAGCAATTGCCTTGGGCCCTACTGACATTAATATATTTCCCATGTAAATATGCCAGAGGACACACATATGGCTAGTTTCTATTATAAAGTATTATAATTGTTATTCTAGATGTATATTCCTGAATAACAAATAGCCTCTAAATGTACTGTTATGGGTTGAATTATGTCCTCCCCCCCACCCCCGCCGGACTTCATATGCTGAAGTCCTAACTCCCTGTGCCTCAAAAGGGCACTGTATGTGAAGATGTCAACTTTAAGGAAGTATTTAAGTTAAAATGGGTGGGCCCCAACCCAGTATAACTGGGGTCCTTGTAAGAAAAGAAGGTTAGAACTCTCTCTCTCTCTCTCTCTCTCTCTCTCTCTCTCTCTCACACACACACACACACACACACAGAAGGAAGACCATGTAAACACACAAGGAGAAGACAGTGATCTATAAGCCAAGGAGAGAGGTCTCAGAGTGCATTCAAATCTACTGACACCTTGATCTTGGACTTCCAGCCTCCTGAACTGGAAGGAAATACATTTCTGTTGTGCAGCCCCCCAGGATGTGGTATTTTGTTATGGTAGCCCATGACAACATTAGTCTTAATAATTAGCAAGCTAGGGGTGCCTGGGTGGCTCAGTCGGTTGAACGACCGACTTCGGCTCAGGTCATGATCTCACAGCTCGTGAGTTTGAGCCCCGCGTCGGGCTCTGTGCTGACAGCTCAGAGCCTGGAGCCTGCTTCCGATTCTGTGCCTCCCCCTCTCTCTCTCTCTCTGCCCCTAACCCACTTGCATTCTGTCTCTGACTCTCAAAATTAAATACACATTAAAAAAATTTTTTTTAAATAATGAGCAATCTAAGACACGTACTAACTTAAACCAAACAACAATATCTGTTTTGCTCCTACATCTGCAGTGTGAGCAGGGCTCACAGCAAAGCTGTGCTGTACCTCAGTCAGTGCCGTTCTGCTGGGGCAGCTGGAGGGGATTTTGCTGGAATTATCTGTGGCTCACTCACTCACATATCTAGTGGTCAGTGCTGGCAGCTGGCTGGGACTTTGATTGCATCTGGTAGCATAAGAGTTGCATGTGGCCTGGGTTTCTTTAGAACATGATACCCAGGGCCAGGGTGAAGGTTCCAAGAGAGAGGCAGGCAGAGACTCTCATATTTTCTCTCCCTCTTTTTTTAAAATTTTTAATGTCTATTTATTTTTGAGAGGGAGGGAGAGAGAGAGAGAGAGAGAGCGAGCGAGCAAGCAGGGGTGGAGGGGCACAGAGAGAGGGAGACACAGTATCCAATGCAGGCTCCAGGCTCTGAGCTGTCAGCACCGAGCCCTATGCAGGGGGTCGAACTCACAAACACAAGATCATGACCTGAGCCAAAGTTGTATGCTTAACTGACTGAGCCGCCCAGACACCCCCGTCACATTTTCTAACTTAGCCTTGGAAGGTATGTAGTATCACTTCTACTACATCTCATCCATCAGAAGCAAGTCACAGTAGCCAGCCCAATTCAAGGGAGAGGCATTCGTCTCCACTTTGTCATGGGGTCCTGTCATAGATTTTGCAGCTATCTTTTAAAATCCCTGGAGCTATGCAGTCAAATCATCTTAACTATAGATATGTTAATTTCATCTCAATTAAGCATTGGCATTGTTATATGTGTAAAAAATATACACAATTAAAGTTAGACTATCATGGGTGCTCTTTCTGGAGTTGATGTCGTGACTTCTACTGAATTATTTTCATATCTCTCAATTTGTATTTCTGCTATCCATTTCTCTCCAAGCAAAAGCAAGACAATTTCAGTTCTTTCTCATTACTCAGAGGTTGGGTTTTGTCTGGCGTCACTAATCATTTTGGCAGCTGTCCACAATGTCTGACATGGGAGGAGACAGGATGGAGTTGGACACTCAAGACGTAACAGACAGCACAGGTGCTGGCATCAGACAGTCTCGAAATCTGCATTCTTTCTAAATCCTGACTTTGTCACTTACTAAGACATCTGACCTTTGGCAAGTTGCTCAAATACCCAGAGTTCCAGAGTTTTCAACTGTAGAGTGGGGTTACCGTCACTGTTCGGAGAGAGTGTCAGGAGGATAAAATAAGATATTGTTTGTAAAGTCCCTAGCTTTGAGCCCAGCATGTTAATCATGTTCCCCTTTGCTCTTTAAGGTGATAAACACAGATCAAAATAATCACAGTAGTAGGTTATTAAACTATAATGACTTCATAGAGGGCGATAATCAGTTATGCTTCAAATAACCCGTTTGATCTTCACTGCATCGTCCTTTCCTCCGTCTTTGTATGGCACCAGACTAAACATTGCACCGGGATTTCAGCGTAACACTTCACTATTGAGTAAATTTTGATCTCAGACACATTTTGCCCCGTTTCCACGTTTCTCATATATCAGGACAGCTTGGAAGGCAGGTGTTACAACACATCCTCAGTGAGTTCCACGTCGTAATCCAAGTGTAACTTACAAGTTTGTAACACGTCTCCCACGTGGAAGCCACTGATTTCACTTATACTCGTGATTATTGTAAGCCACTCTTACTGGTACAAGGGACCGAGATATCTTTTGGCTTTCTAAATGGGGATCTTTTTGACTGAGGAAAAGCAGAAAAACAAAAATATGGTGATGGAGATTCAAATGTTAGATTTTTTTTTTTACTTGTGTACTTGAAATTGTATCCTAAGCATATTAATGAAGATGATTTTTGCATTTCATTTTCACTGCATTTATTTTTTTGATTAATGTAGTTCCTATTTTTCAGATAAGAAGCAAGAAAAGAAATAAATAAAACAGATTTTCAGACTGATTGCTAATTTATATGAATTCATGTATTCAAATTTATGATCTTTGAATCAAATACAAGTGCTCAGTGCTATTTTTCAAATCTCTGACATTATTTACATAAAAGCCTTTTTTGAAATATCAAAAGAGATTATTAGTCATTGAGGAAATTTCAATAGTACCCTGATGTTTCCTGAAGATGTTCTGAAGGTATGTGAGAACAAAATGCCATTTGGAAGTTAAAACTTGCCAGTGAAAACCACTCAGGAGCAGGAATACTCAAATGGATTTTTCTTAGCTTTTTAGTAGGTTTCAAACAACAGTTAATCAAAAGATATTTTTATTGTAAAAAAAAAATTGTTTAAAAAAAGAAGTTCTTATAAAGCAATGTATTAGTTTCCCATGGCAGCTGTAACAAAATTACTGCAAATATTGTAGTTTGAAGCAAGCCAGCTCTACTGTCTTACAAAGCTGGAGGTCAGGATTCCAAAGTAGCCCTTGCTGGGTTACAGTCAGGGTGTGAGTAGCGCTGCATTCATCTGGGGGGTCCAGGGACGGTCTGTTACCTTGTGCCTTGTCCAGCTCCTGGAGGACGCCAGCATCCATTGGCTGACGATGCCTTCCCCCATGCTCAGAGCTAGGAACATCATGTATTCAAATCTCTGAGTCTTATTTGCGACCTCCCTCTTCCATCATTTAAGGATCCTTGTGATGATACTGGGTTCACTCAGATAATCCATCTCAGAATAATCTCCCCATCTCAGAACTCTTAATTTGTTTGCATCTGCAAAATCGCTTTTGCTGTGTAAAGTAACGTACTGATAAGTTCCAAAAATATGGGGCCCTTGGGGCACCTGGGTGGCTCCGTCGGTTAAGTGTTGGACTCTTGATCAGAGAAGCATCAGTTCAGTTCATGATCTCACAGTCATGAGATTGAGCCTTGAATCAGGCTCCATGTTGAGTGTGGAGCCTGCTTAAGATTCTCTCTTTCCCATTTTCTCTGCCCCTCCCTCACTCGCTCTCTCTCTCTCTCTCTCTCTCTCTCTCGTGCGCACATGCTCGCAAAAAT
>NW_026059171.1:0-11399 GCF_023721935.1 Panthera uncia | reverse complement strand
ACCCATCCACCTATCTAGCCATCTGCCCATCCATCCACCCATGCAACCATCTGCCCATCCATCCATCCATCCACCCACCCATGCAACCATCTGCCCATCCATCCATCCATCCATCCATCCATCCATCCACCCATCTAGCCATCTGCCCATCCATCCACCCATCCAACCATCTGCGCATCCATCCATCCATCCATCCACCCATTCAGCCATCTGCCCTTCACCTGTCCATGAATCCATGCATCCATCTGTCATCCATGCATCTATCCATCTGCCCATCCATCCATCCATCCATCCAGCATTTTTTGAGCTACTTGTGCACAGCTGGACCTCTGTCTGTGGTGACACGAGGAGGAGCAGAAGGGTCCCTGCCCTCTCAGAGATCATAGGAAGCAGCTGTGTGGAAGGTTTGTTCTGGCCTTCAGTGATCCCAGGCCCCAAAGAAGTCAGGCAAGGAGCAGCTGGAGCTCCCTGAGGTCAGTGCCGAGATCTGTGGTCGGAGAGCTTCCGTGGCCTTGGCTCAGGGGCTCTCTGCAAAGACACCACTACACCCCAGGGGGGATTGTGTCAGCTCTCTGGAGCTGGCAGCCTGACACCAAGATGGCATTTTGAGCAATGTGGGGAACGTGGCTCAGCAGATGAGAACAGCAGCTGGGGCCTGAGGCAGGTGGGGACAGAAAGGGGAGACATAGGCTGCTCCTCTTTCTTGAAGCCGAGGTCCAGAGGGAACCTTGATGGATCTGTGGACCTTCATTAGCCCTGTGTTCATCACTGTGAGAACATAGCTGGGCATTAAACAGGTCAGAACCCCAGGATTTAGGGCTGAGAAAGATCTGGAGATGCCAGCTGACCTTGGAGGGGAGAAGAGGAGGGGGCTGCCTGTCTGTCATTGACGCTGAATTCTCACAACGACCTAGGAGGTGAATATTATTAAAAATTACTAAAAATTTTTAGATTTATTTTTGAGACAGAGAGCATGAGCAGGGGAGGGGCAGAGAGAGAGACACAGAATCCGAAGCAGGCTCCAGGCTCCGAGCTGTCAGCACAGGGCCTGACGCGGGGCTCGAACCCACAGACTGTGAGATCATGACCTGAGCTGAAGTCGAACGCTTAACCGACTGAGCCACCCAGGCGCCCAGGAGGTGAATATTATTATTATCATTACTGTTTTTCTTTTACAGAAGAGAAAACTAAGACCCAAAACCTTTAAATACTTTGCCCAAAGTTATATAATGAAGTAGTGAAGCTGGGATTTGAACCCAGAAGGCCTGGCTTTCATGTGTGAGATCCTTATATAGTCCCAAGATGCTATACTCAAGGTCATGAGTAACTTCTTCTGTTTTCACACCTGTGAAGTGGGATTGCTGGCTTACAGGCTTGCTATGAGAATCAAGAATGAAAAAGTAGCAAGACGGGGTAGTCTGCTTGTGAGGCAGTGCTGGGTGGCTCACTGGGCCTCTGGTATGACTGATTCAAATCAATGTCTCGGGAAAATTACGTTTCCTGTGGCACGGACCCTTGACGCTCCTGGTCAACACTTCATTAACCCCTGGCAGTATCCCTACGTGTACTGTTCCTCTGCCCATTTTACAGATGAGGAAGCAGAATCTCCAAAGAGACACAGTTAGCAAGGGACAGAGCTGAGGCTCAAACCCAGATATGCACAAAGCCAAAGGTCTCAATGGGTTTCTTCTGGCTGTTGGGTGCCACGGACACACCAGGTTCAAGGCACAGCACTTTCCCCTGGGGGTTTACGGTCTGCTGGTGGTCACAGCAGTGGGGTGACTGGGGTAACTGGAACCAGGTGGGAGAACGCCTGCTCTGCAGACAGGTGCATCGGGCGCCCGGTGCAGGGAAGGGGGAGAGTTCACGGCACAGAGGGCTGGAGGTGAGGAGTGGCGGTGGGATTGCCAGTGTCTTCTGCGAAATTTCTTTGCCTCTCCTACCTCCTAGAGGCCACCTCTGTTCCCCGGCCTGTGACCTCTCCTTCCAGATTCACAGCCAGAAAGCATTTTCTCTCCTTTCGGATCTCTGCTCTGTCCTCGTGCCTTCTCTCTCTCTGATGCTGCTCTTCCTGCTGCCCTCTTATAAAGCCCCTGTGATTACATTAGACCCATGCAGATTATCGAGGATTATTCACCTCATTGCCAGATCCTTAATTTAGTCACAACTGCAAAGTCCGTTTTGCCGTGTAAGGTAACGTATTCATAAACCCTGGGGATGTGTATGGATGTCTTCATGGGGCCATATTCTGCCTCCCGCAGGTGGGAATGGGCAGTGCCGAGAGTTTTAGTCTGGAAGAAGTTTCAAAAAGCTGCTGTGGGACAAATAACTGGGACGTTACCAGCGCAGGGATGGCAAGGACATTTAATCCTGTGTGTCGTCGGCACCAGTCGGTCGGGTTCCTGGAGCTCTGCGATTGATTAGTGATGTCTGCCATGGACTCAGGGCCAAGAAAGGGTGGCATGCCCACCAGGAATCTGGCCTCCCGAATGTAGTTTAAACCGTTCCAGTTGCCCATGAAGGTCAACAGGCCTGGAAAGGGAGAGTGCTCGTCTGAGGTCACACAGCTAGAGGCAAAGCTGGGACTAGTAGTGTGGCCCCCTGACCCGTGGTTCAGACATGGCCAGTCGGAAGCACTGGGTTACAATGTCGTCTTTAAGTCACTGCAGTGAGTTGAGGGGTCCCTGACTGTTGGGAAGAGGTGGGAGGGGCTCTGGATCAAGGGCAAGGAGTTGGCACGGAGGCCGGCTGGGAGTACAGTAGGGTGAACCTGGTCTAAGACTGGGACGTGAGTGACCGAAGCCAGCTGAAGGCTTGGAATCCTGGGGCTGTCTGCAGCTGTTGGTTAAAGCTTGGGGAAGGTCAGAGAACATAAGGTCTGAGCCAGAGACAGAGGCTCAAGGACCAGGCGCCAGGAGCCAGGGTCAGGTGTGGAATTTGGAATTTCTTTCACCCAGGGCTGGCAAACGTGTTTCATCTTGCTTGCTTTCTGTGATGGATTTACAGTGGCTGCCGAATGTGACGATGAGGCCATAGCTTAGCTCCGAGGGAAAATTCCCAAGATTGATTAGCAATGCCTGTCATGGGCACAGAAATGGGTGAGATGGTATATATATGCCACTTATTTGCTGTTCGTACACAACAGTTTATTTATCTGGATGAGGCCAGGTCACAAAGAGCCTTGAAGGCAGGTTGGAAAAGAAATAGGGTCATAAAGGGCAAAATGCTACCCGAACAGCTGAAAGAAGGTGGCTAGTTCTACAGCAGCAAGGAGGGGTGGAGGCTCAGCCTTTTGTAACAAGTCAGGGTAATGTTCACTCTCTGACGGGGACTCATCCTGTTTCCCACAAAGTGATGAGCCCAGAGACATCAACTATCACATGATAAATGCTTGTTGGACGAACGAACGAATGAATGAATTTATTCCATATAAACTCAGGACCGTATTTCATGGGCACAAACATGTAATTTTGAATGTGCACTTCTGGGGAGAATGGAGTAGATTGTGGCAGGTGAACAATATTGCTAAGAACAACAAGAAAAGTTAGGAGAAACACAAAACTGTGTGTTTAAAGGGAACTATGGAAGCAACCAGGAACAGAGAGGCAGGGACTCTGGAAGGTAGAGACGGCAGGTGAACTAAAGATTTGCAGCCACTTTTCCCCTGCGGGCATTTGCCAGTTCTTGGGTTCGTGCAAGAAGCTGCTAACCCAGGGTTTGCTGCTGGGAGCTGAGAAACCAAGAGCCTGGCCACCTTCTGTGCACAAAGTCCACTTCCTCTCAAGTCAGGGGGAAAAGAGTGAGCCTAGGATTTGCCCAGTGACTAGCACACGGAGGACTTTCAACAGGAGTTTGAATCCATGCCTCGCGGGCCTGTTTGCAAGAAAGAGCCCTTCACCCCATCCCCCATTTCTTTGAGTTCCACTTTGCTCCAATCTTTGTAGCTGTTTCTGGAACAAGGCTGCATGATTTGGTTTCCCTTCCTCCCTCTCTTCCTCTCTCTCTTTGTCTCTCTTCCTTCCTTTCTTCCTTCCTTCCTTCCTTCCTCTCCTTGCCTCTGTCTTTTTCCTTCCTTCCTTATCTCTCTCTCTTTCTCTCCCTCTTCTTTCTTTCTTTCTTTCTTTCTTTCTTTCTTTCTTTCTTTCTTCTTTCTTGTTAAGTTAAAATGAATTAAAAATTCATGTTGTTTCCTGGAGTATTTGGAGAATTTCACAACATCCCCAGGAGATAATTGGTGTCTCCCCAGGGAACCACCAGGCGCAGGCTGGGAATGATGGTATAAATCACTTGAGTGCCAACAGCAGCTTTAATTAAGTTTTTCCAGAATCAGATGCTTATTTCACTGAAAAGTACTGGGCTTTGTTGACAAGTGACATGTAACATTTCATTCTCCAGGGATTTTTTTTTTTCATCAGAAAACATCTTTGTGGAGACCTGGTCTCCACATTAATTAATCAGCCAGGCAGAGGGGGCCCGGTTCCTGCAGGTGGGGGACACAGAGGGGGTGGGACTTGGCCTCCGGGAGAGGCAGGAGGCAGGAGGCCTCCCAGGGATCCTCTTGCTCCTCCCCTCTGCCCTGGGAGGTAGGTGCCAGTGTCCCCATTTTGCGGAGAAGACTGAGGTTCCGGAATCCTCGGGAATTAGGATGCTCTCACGCAGCCCGTAAACCGCAAAGCCAGCACGAACCCTGCTTCTTCTTGCTTCCCAGAGGGCACGTTCCCCCAAGACCTCACGGTCATCCTGGGTTCCTCAAGGGTTTCCCATCCACTTGGGGACATAAGTCCCCCCACACAGCAGAAACACGCAGGCATGGATCCAGGTTATTACCGGCCCCAATTCCCGGAATCGGGGACCCTCGCTCACCAAGCACCAGGTTTCCGGGGCCCCACAGGGGACGGGGAGGGAAGCCTGTTAAAACCAGGAAAGAGGAGTGCCTGGGTGGCTCAGTCAGTTGAGCGTCTGACCCTTGGTTTCGGGTTTTGTGAGTTTGATCCCCGAGTGGGGCTCTGCACTGACAGGGCGGAGCCCGCTTGGGATTCTCTGTCTCCCTCTCTCTCTGCCCCTCCCCAACTCGTGCTGTCTCTGTGTCTCTCAAAATAAGTAAATCAACTTAAAAATAAATAAAACCAGGGAAGAGATGAGGGCAGAGTCCTGGGTCAGATGCCACGTAGCCCCCCTTTCTCTTTTGTGGCTGGAAAGACACTGGGAAGGAAGCCTGGACAGATGGGTTCTAGTCCTACCTCAGCTATGACCTTAGCATGGCCTTGGCTGACCCCTTACCCCAGCCTCAGAGCCTCTGAAACAGGGTTTCCCACAGAGTATCCTCTTCCCGGGAGAGGCTGCGAATCTGTGATTCTGGGGATTCACTTGACTCATTAGTACTACAGATCCCACCAGGAACCCCTTGACAGAGCTCCAAATGTCCAGAGACATTCGTGGCACCTGCTTGTGTCGTGTGGCACTGACCTATCATTCTGTGCCTTCACTGCACACTCCACTGGCAATTTGAACAGGAGACTCCAGAGCCTAAGCCCAGAGCCCTAAGTGCTGGCTGGCATCGGGATTGCTGGGGGAGCTGTTTCAAATCACAGATGCACAGGCCCGCCCGAGCCCGGGGATGTATTTCGTGGCCCATTGGGTTCCCTGTTCTCTCTCACAAAGTAGTACTTGGACTGTTTTCTCTAAGTGGTGGAGAGATGCAGACCAGCCCCTGCCCCCAAACTGGGTGCACTGCCCAGAGAAAGTATTCAGGACCACAGAGAGAGACTGGAGGTACTGGGCTCCGTCACTGATTTCTTGGAGCCCTTTGAACAAACCACTGGAGGCAAGATCCCTCCCTCTATTTCACCAGGGAGACCTGCTCTTCTCCCTTTTTCCACGGTGGGATTGTAAACACATCATTGCCACCAGCATCACTGCCCACCCAATGACAGTGGCCAACCTGTGACCCAAGCCTAGCCAATGGAAATATTCCATCCCCTCTGAAAAGTGATTGGCCCAGGGGGTAGCCATGAAACCAAGAAGAGCCAATCAGAGTCCCTCCTTCAGAGTGAGAAGAAACAGCTGATATTTTCACTTTTTTTGGGGGGTGGCAATCATCTTCCTTGGCTCAATGGGAAAAGTCACTCTGTGTAGTCAGAGAGAAGAAGGCAACACATTGAGTCATACAGACCTGAAAGATAGATAGATGGGTAAATAGATAGGTAGCTGGGTAGATAGATGGGTAGATGGATAGATATATGGGTAGATGGGTAGATAGATGGATAGATAGATGGGTAGATAGATGGATAGAGAGATGGACAGATGGCTATATAGATGGGTAGATGGATGGATAGATGGATAGGTGGATAGATGGATAGATAGGTAAGTAGATAGATGGGTAGATAGATGGGTAGATAGGTGGATAGAGAAATGGATAGATGGATAGAGAAATGGATAGCTGGATAGATAGATGGGTAGAGAGATGAATAGATGAATAGATAGGTCAGACAGATAGATGGATAGGTAAGTAGATTGATGGATGGATATAGATGGAAGGATAGATAGGTTGACTGATAGATGGATGGATAGATAGAAGGAGAGACAAACAGGTAGATGGGTAGATGGATCGATGGAGTTCTGGCTCCATTATTTGAGCTCATGGAGCCTCTATCCCTGAAGCCAGAGGGAGCTGTCATGCTCTAGCCAATTGCTCTATGACGTGAAGTTGCCTGGGGCTTCTGTCACTGCCACAGGAAGAGTCCCTCCCACCCCATCCCATCGGCTCACCCTCCCTGCCCTGGGCGTTGGTCTCCGGACTCCCAGGGGTTTCTGGGTGTTTTCTGCTGGCCCTTCCAGCAAAGATGGTCTATGACTCTGAGCTGCGTAGGCTGCCCTGCCATAAAGCACAGAGCTTGCAGGCCAGCAGCGCAAGCCCCCAAATGTTTGCAACAAAAGTGTTGATAACACAGCTTTCCAATAAATCCAGAGCCTTCTAAGGGGGGGACGGGGAGGGCTGCATGTGCGGGGCAATGGAGGCAAATTACTTTTGTTCTCCGCAGAGTCTGTGCTGGGTTTGCGTGCCTCCCCGGTGCTCTGCTGAGTTGGAGAATCTTCCAGCAGGGCCGGCTTCCAGGCGGGTGACAGTCAGATTCAAATCACTTCTGCTCTCCAGCTCAGCACTCGGGCCCAGGTGCCTGCTGGATTCAGAGCACAGGCCCCCCCTTCCTCCAAGAAATCTCTGCTTAGCACAGCCAGGGCCTGGACTGTTGTCATTAGGAGGTATAAAATCCTAATTTATATTGCTGGGAGGGTAATTTATACACTAATGTAAATTTCTTTTACTGCTGATTTTTGAGCAACTGATGTGCAATTATTTCCGGCTCCCCTTCCAATGCAATTCTAATATGACTGCCTGCTAATACCTTAATATTCTTTACGATTGCCAGAGATGATATTTTTCCCGGATCAAATGCATCCAGTGGGGTTTGACATAATTGGGTTAAAGATTTCTCTTTCTGAAGCTGTAAGACTGTTCGCCTTAGCTGGGCTGGTGGGAGGTTGGTGGGGGCGGGGGGGGGGGCGCGGGAGGGATGATGACAGAGGACTTTTGTGCTCTCTTTCCCTGCCTGGGCCTTTCTCCTTTCCCGGACCCCGGATCTCTCTTGTCTGCCTACTGTGTGCTCAGCCCAGAGGATGCTACTTTGCTGCCATTGCATGGAAGTGCTGTGAGAAAACAAGTAGTTACTTTAGGGGCCCGCTCCAGAGTAACCGTCTCAGGGAGAATGGTTTTTGCCTTCGGAACACCCCAGGGCATGAGTGGCGGGCCTCACCCCGTTAGGAACCAGGGAGCGTGAATGTGCGTGTTGTGTATCACCGTCAGCTGGTGAACACGATGTGCATCTTGAGGGGCCTGGCTGTGCATGGTCCGCCTCATGTCTTCGGCAAGAATGACATTGTCTTCAGAATGTGTCTCTGTCCCTGGCCCTGCTGTGGGCAGCTGACAGGCCACAGGACTCATGATGCCTTTCGGTGTCTGTCCCCGGGCCATGCTCTGACCTCCACACCATGCCGTCCCCTTCCAAATGATTAACACCCACCCTAAGACCGCGATCGGCACCGATCTTTGCTATGCTCTAGCAGCAAGCATTTCATTTTGATTTTGTCTACCATTTTCCTTACCTGTCTAGCTGGGACCTGCTGAGTGGGAATCCCCAGCCGGCTCTTTGTTGTCAGCATGGAGCCCGACACGGGTCTCAAACTCACAAACGGTTTCATCACGACCTGAGCCAAAGTCAGATAGATGCTTAATCGATTGAGCCACCCAGATGGCCCCTGCTTGGCCTGTTGAGAACTGAGACCATTTTGAGACCATAGCATCTCTTGAAATTGCTTCTTAGGGGGCGCCTGGGTGGCTCAGTCGGTTGAGCGTCCGACTTCGGCTCAGGTCACGATCTCACGGTTTGTGGGTTCAAGCCCCGCGTCAGCTCGGAGCCCGGAGCCTGCTTCGGATTCTGTGTCTCCTTCTGCCTCTGCCCCTCCCCGCCCTGTGCTCTGTCTCTCTATGTCTCTCAGAAAATAAATAAATGTCAAAAAAGAATTAAGAAAAAAAGAAATTGCTTCTTAGGACCGTCACCTGTGGCAATATATTATGGCTTACTCTCATCATCTTAGTGTCTTTGTTTATTTTTTCCATTATGATCATTTAACGCAATTTCAGCTCGGAAAAGGTGATTCCATAAAAATAAACCGCGACATGGTGTAGTTGTAACTAATAATAATAAATAATAATATTTATACAGCGCTTCCTCTTGTTTTAAGGACGGTACTACCTAACTCATTCGGTTTGAGCACAACACAACGAGGCGGTCGTTACTATTAAACTCATTTTACTCGTGGGGAAATCGGGGCATAGACCGGCTAAGTGACCTGCCAGAGGTCCCTCAGCCGGTAAAGTGGGAGGGTTGGGGCCGGTACCCAAGCAGCTGGGCCCCACATCTGTCTTCTTAGCACGTGTGCCCCCCACAAATTCGTGTGTTGAAGTCCTAACCTTAGCACCTCAGAATGTAACAATATTCAGAGATAAAGTGCGGAAAGAGAGAATTCGGTGAAAATGAGGTCCTTGGGGTGGGCGGTAACGCAGTGTGACTGGAGCCCTTATAAGAAGAGAAGATTTGGACACAGACACACACAGGGAAGACCACATGAGGACACGGGGAGAAGGCGGCTGTCTGCACGCCAAGGAGAGAGGCCTCAGAAAGAACCAGCATTGTGCACACCTTGATCTTGGACTTCTAGCCCCCAGAACTGTGAGAAAATGAATTTCTCTTTTTAATATTAAATATAATTTATTGTCAAATTGGTTTCCATGCAACACCCAGTGCTCATCCCAACAGGTGCCCTCCTCAATGCCCATCACCCACTTTCCCCTCTCCCCCAGCCCCCACCCACCCTCAGTTTGTTCTCAGTATCCAAGAGTCTCTTACGGTTTGCCTCCCTCCCTCTCTGTAACTTTCCCCCCCTTCCCCTCCCCCATGGTCTTCTGTTAAGTTTCTCAGGATCCACATAAGAGTGAAAACATATGGTATCTGTCTTTCTCTGTATGACTTATTTCACTTAGCATCACACTCTCCAGTTCCATCCACGTTGCTACAAAAGGCATATTTCATTCTTTCTCATTGCCACGTAGTATTCCATTGTGTATATAAACCAAAATTTCTTTATGCATTCGTCAGTGGGTGGACATTTAGGCTCTTTCCAGCATCTGGCTATTGTTGAAAGTGCTGCTGTAAACATTGGGGTCCAAGTGCCCCTATGCATCGGCACTCCTGTATCCCTTGGGTAAATTCCTAGCAGTGCTATTGCTGTGTCATAGGGTAGATCTATTTTTACTTTTTTGAGGAACCTCCACACTGTTTTCCAGAGCGGCTGCACCAGTTTGCATTCCCACCAACGGTGCAAGAGGGTTCCCGTTTCTCCACATCCTCTCCAGCATCTATAGTCTCCTGATTTGTTCATTTTGGCCACTCTGACTGCGTGAGGTGGTATCTCAGTGTGGTTTTGATTTGTATTTCCCTGATGAGGAGTGACATTGAGCATCTTTTCATATGCCTGTTGGCCATTTGGATGTCTTCTTTAGAAAAGTGTCTATTCATGTCTTCTCCCCATTTCTTCGCTGGATTATTTGTTTTTCGAGCGTCGAGTTTGGTGAGTCCTTTATAGATTTTGGATACTAGCCCTTTATCCGATATGTCATTTGCAAATATCTTTTCCCATTCCGTCGGTTGCCTTTTAGTTTACTTGATTGTTTCCTTTGCTGTGCAGAAGCTTTTTATCTTGGTGAGGTCCCAATAGTTCATTTTTGCTTTTAATTCCCTTGCCTTTGGAGATGTGTCAAGTAAGAAATTGCTGCGGCTGAGGTCAGAGAGGTTTTTTTCCTGCTTTCTCCTCTAGGGTTTTGATGGTTTCCTGTCTCACATTCAGGTCCTTCATCCATTTTGAGTTTATTTTTGTCAGTGGTGTAAGAAAGTGGTCTAGATTCATTCTTCTGCATGTTGCTGTCCAGTTCTCCCAGCACCATCTGTTAAAGAGACTGTCTTTTTTCCATTGGATATTCCTTCTTGCTTTGTCAAAGATTAGTTGGCCATACTTTTGTGGGTCCAATTCTGGAGTCTCTATTCCATTGGTCTATGTGTCTGTTTTTGTGCCAATACCATGCTGTCTTGATGATTACAGCTTTGTAGTAGAGGCTAAAGTCTGGGATTGTGATGCTTCCTGCTTTGGTTGAGAAAATGAATTTCTGTTGCGTAAGCTGCCCTGTCTGCAGCATATCGAGCAGACTGAGACACCACCCTATTAGGGATGTTACTATGAATGTGTTATTCCAAATCGAAGACCTCTGGCAGGGGAAGAAATTGTGATGTGGTAAAAATGCCCCGGTTTGAGTATTTTTTAAAAAAATATTTATTTATTTTTGAGGAGAGAGACAGAGCATGAGTGGGGGAGGGGCAGAGAGAGACGGAGACAGAATCTGAAGCAGGCTCCAGGCTCCGAGCTGTCAGCACAGAGCCCGACACGGGGCTCAAACTCACAAACTGTGAGATCATGTCCTGAGCCGAGGTTGGATGCTTAACTGACCCCTCATCATTCAGGGCCTCAGTTTCTTCATTTGTCAGTCGAGGCCAATGATCCCCAGCACAAGGCTCCCAGGGGATCATATAGGAGGTGACACTGATGGCTGTGGGCACGGGGAAGCTGTTGGCAGGCTAACTGGAAAGGGTATGTCCTATGCGATTGGCTTCCCTTGATTGGTCCTAAGTTGGTAGTGAGGACAGAAGTTTGGGAAGCCATCAGTTATTGATTAAGCCCAGCTCTTTTTTTTTTTTAATGTTTATTTATTTTGAGAGAGAGAGAGAGAGACA